>NW_026292317.1:0-21256 GCF_023091745.1 Budorcas taxicolor
GACCCATATCTCCCGAGGTACGTTCGTATGCCCCAATGAGGTGAACCACGTCTTTGGGATAGGGGAGTATGCCTCGGCGAGAAAGGGACTAAGAAACCATGGTAGCCGAGGGAGCACAACAAGCCTAATATCGCCCGTGTTACTCGACACTACCATGCCCGAATAGGTTGTACAACCCTGAGCCTAGTTCACGAGAGCCAAGATCATCAAATATCACATAAGTTGGACGACAAAGTAGGCCGCCCTCACAGTTAAGTGTAATATAAGTCATCAAACATGAAATAACGATATAAACACAAAAGAGATAAATAACATACTTTTCTACAAACTCTTCACCTAGCTTGGTTATACCTTAGACAAGCATAAAAACACACAACAACACCTCTACAAGCTCATACAAGCATAAAGGTATCCATTTATTACTTTTCCCCTTTTGTTAACTACGTAATTCCTCTTCCGCACAAAATTCAAGGCCCCGAATCTACAATCCAATCATTCTACATTCCTAAGGAAGCCAAAAGACACATACCAAGGCCCTTAAAATCCGCTTTAGAGACAAAATCTCGAGAAGACCTTGAGTGAATTTTAACTACACCTACCCTATCCGAACCCCAATTTAACGCAATGAAAGCTCCAAAAGTGTTTCCATACTCCAAGGATACCTAATCTAAAGCTCAAATATGCCCGGATTACATTTCATGAAAAATCCCCTTTTAAAAAGTTAGGTAATTTGTATTTTAACTCAATTTCAAGCAATTTAACTACACGTGAGCTTCTAACTAGTTTCAATAATATCTAGAGCACCTAAATGAAGCATCTATTTGTTCCAAATATCAACCTAAAGCCAAACCCTAATTTATGTCACTATTCATTGTCTCTTTCACACAATTCAAGCTTTTACCATGGAATTTGTTAACAAGCTACTCAAGCATAGTCTATATAACATATAAAGAATCTATGATACCATATTTAAGCATTTCCATAACCATAATCAACAAATCACAATATAAAAGTTGACATAAACTTTAAACTAACTTAAATGCAAACTCCCTCACCTTGGTAAAGCTAGGAAATGAGGAAAAATAGCTAGAACAACATTTAATCCAAGCAAGAATGGAAGAAAAATGAATAAAGAAGTCAACCCTAAGCTCAAAGGCCTTCACGTTTTTTTCCCTTTGTTGTTGTTGCTCAAGGGTTCCATTTTTTTTTCTTTGCTATCTTTGACCATTGTTGCTTAGTTAACAACTAATATAATATATATAATGGTATCTAGTTGGCTAAAAGCCTAGATCATAAAGGACCTCACATTTTTCCTATGCTGCTGCTGATGCGTTTTCTTTTCTTTCTTTTTGCTAAATTTTTGCTTTAATCTACAAACTAATATATGTACAAATATATATAAGTTAAGTAAATAAATGGCCTAGATAAAGGATTGGCTTATTATAAAATACTAATGGCTAGTTAACTTGGTAGAAATTATTTAGAAAGCTAAATTTCCCATTTAATTAAATTTTACTATTCACTCGGGGACACTAAAAATATTTAATTTCCTCACGCTTGGGACATGAAATGCACATTCTAGCAATGAACAAATATATTAAATACAATATTGTTCAGGGAAAAAATATCAAATTTGAAAAATAAAGCAGTTTAAAATTTTATCCGGGCTCAAGTTAAACCTAAAAATTAAAACATATAAAAGCAAATAAGACCAAACAAAGGCGATTAAGTCAAATATGCACACATAATAATTATTAAATATAATAAATTAAAAGTCTCTCTAGGCTCAGGCAGTTTAAATCAATTAAATATAAATAAATAATAAACATATGATAATCATTTCTAATAACTCTTTTAAATCCAATTTAAATAATTATAATTAATATTAAAAATAATCCAGCTCGTTTGGGTCCGAAAAAGATAAATAAATATAATTATTAAAATAATAAACTAGCTCGTTCAAATCCGGGCCCGAGCTTCCCATTAGAACTGTAAGATAAATTAATTTAAAGTCATGTAAAATAATTTTAAATAATTAAAATAATAGAATAAGTTTCCCGAGAAAATCATTTAAATATAAATTAAATAAATACAAATAATGAAAGTAATAAATTAATGACTTTATGTAAATCAATTAAATATAATTTAAGTAAATACAAATGGTGATAATAATAAAAATAATTATTTCCAGATTTGAGACTTCACATTCAAATAGTGAAATTAAATTATTTTAAATTGTTAGTAAAATAAATTCTAATAAATAAAATAATAATTTTGGGAAAGTCAATTGAATATAATTTAAGTGAATGCAACAGTTATCGTGACATGTTTTTTGAGAATGGTGCAATTTAATAAAATGAATATATACAAATTAATAAAATGTCTATATGCTAGGTCCGGGTCGTCACAGTCCATCTCGCTTTGCCCATTTATTGTTAAAGTATTTCTTCTTTTCGAACCTGTTGTTTCCCTTATTGATCTATTATCACATGGAATCCTCAATTCCTTGATTTCTTATGAGAATTGCTTTATGAATCCATTGGTTTACTATTTCTTTTTCATTATGGTATTGTTTGTTCCTTATCGAATTGTTAGTATTCTGAGTTTCTAATTCATTGGACTTCCTGCACTCGTGATTATTGACATCTCCTTTTTGAATATTGACGATTCCTTACTCGGCACACTATTTCTAGAATGAAATTGGATCATCATTGTTCCTCATTCCTTCTTGCCAAATGTATTGTCCGATTATTGAGTATCAAACCCTTTGTCTTGTTCATAACTATTCGCTTAATACACTTAGTACTTTTGTCATTGTCATTCCTTCTTTATCGTATATGTTCCATTGTCGGGTACTGAGTTATTTATTTCATTTGTGCATATGCCTTTCCTATTGGACTACTAGCTTATTGATTGCCCAAAATTCATTTGGTTTCCTGAATAATTGATTATTGACTTAACTTGGTCCTCTTTATCTTTGCTCATTGTAATTTCCCATGAGTCGTAAAGATTTTGGATTCTTAAGTGGACTACTTACTTTAGTAGAGATATTGTCGTAATAATGTTAACGAGGTTACTGTTATTCTTATTATTGGAGATTGCCTTTAATGAGGGATTATATTTAGAGTTACGTTTGCAGTGTTTAGAACACCCTATTGATATGAAGTATTGATTTTTTTATTTAGTGATGGAGATGAGTCATAAACCAAAGATATCTTAAGGTGGTGACCATAAACTTCTGACCAACCAAATTTATTTTTTTTGAGGTTCTAATGTAAATGGGATCATATGAGTTAGGTGGAAACAAAGGAAGTATTATTAAATTTAAGTGATTGAAAGCCTAGTTGTCCTAGTAAGAGTGAATTTCAAGGACAAAATTCTTGTAAGGAGGGGAGGGTGTAATACTCGTGCCAAAGGTAAGTCGAGATAAATCGATAATTATTAGGAAATGACCCATTAATATTTAAAAGGTTATGAGTGATGTGGAATGTGTCAAAATGATGCTGGGATATTTCAGTGGATGTTGAATTGAATTAAATAAGTTTTACTGAAAATTTATGAATTGGTTTTGGGCCAACTTTGAAATTAAAAATGTATCGATTAGGGAAGACTTAGATGGCGAATTATATATGATGGGAAAGCTCTACGAGTGTAGTTTCTAATGCTTCAAAAGGTTTGCAAATTGAAGTTTTTTAGAAGAAGTTATGACCCTTTTTGTAAAATGTGTCAAAACTTCCTCCAAGACACGAAAATGCAACTTTGTTGTTATTTTGTTTCGATTATGACTTATTCAACTCTGATTGGATTTATTGAATCAAAATTAATTATAATTGTACACATGTTGGTAGTCTTTTACCATTAGAGAGATATTTTTTTTCACCTAGCAAATAAATGCAAGCTTCTAGAAGGGGGACATTTGGCATTAAAAGAAATAAAGGAAGAAAAAAATAAAACAAACAACACACACACACCATACAAGCTAGACCAAAATTGATCAGAAGAGAAAGAAAGGGGGAGAGAGAGAGAGAGAAAGTCGGCCAAGAGAGAAAGAAAGGGAAGAAAGAAAAGAAGAAAGAAAGAAAGAAGGATGGAAGAAAGAAAGGAAGAAGAAGAAGACAAAAAATGAGGTTTTGCCCATGCTTGACCATCTCCAACCACTCTAGATGAGAATTTTTAGTTATGTTGCAAATTTTAGAGTTATAGGTTTTTATGAATGTTGTGTAGTTGTGTATATGCCATGGATAGATTAAATAGATGATATTTCCTTGCTCTAGAACCATGGTAAGTGATGATTTAAGAGTTCTATTGTATATTTGAACATGTAAGCTTGAGTTATGTATGTTGATGATTCCTTGACCTAGGGTTTGTATGATTCATTAAGAATTGAGCTCTTGGTGTTAAAAGACTGCATTTATAACTATATGGATATGGATTTTCTTATTGTTGGGTTTAACTGTTGAAGAGTGGTATTGAGTTGGAAAAAGGGAATGTGGAGCTTTATCTAGGACTTGAGGAATTGAAGAGAAAAGGTTCAATTTTGCTTAGCTCTTGCATCAATCTTCATCTAAGTTGAGGAGATTCTAATTTTTTTCAAAGTTTTTGGAGTTTTTAAGCTTGAATGTTATGTGTGTGCTTATGTCTTTCAAATTGATTCACAACTGGACGAGTGATCCAGTCGAATCACTCGACCGGATGACTTGCCCGGTTATCTCTACCTCTCGTCCGGTCGAGTGGTCTGGTCGAGTCGCTCGACCGGATGACTCGATCGGATGCATATTGCATTTTTCTGTGCTTTATGTTGTAATTGTGATTAAATGCATACATGATTATTCGCTAGGGAGAGTTATTAATGAATATAAATGTATATGTAAATGGTATGGTGGCCTATTTTGCCACCTACCAAATGTGTTATTAAAGTGCTTATTGATTACTAAAATGTTATTGTTTGCTTAAATGTTAGAAGGGCAACCTACTTTGTTGTCCCCTCGCTTAAAGTGCATTGAATGAATGTTTTAATGATTTATTGTGTGTTATTGAGATGTTGCAACCTTTTATCGAGACACGATAGTGTTGTGTCTCCACTAGGTTACAACGGGCTATTGTATTGTGCCTTAGCGGATTTAGGAGAGCAATCTTTTTAAACCCGTGACATCACAATTCTGTTAATGTTTTGTGAATTTGTAATTACTCTATAGTATCAGAAACTTTATTGATAGGGGGTCATGACATTTCTATTTGACTTTATATACATATACATATATACATACATATATATATATATATATGTACATACATATATATATATATATATGTACATATATATATATATATATACATATATATATATATATGTACATATACATATATACATATATGTATATATATGTGTGTGTGTGTATGTGTTTGTATAGGAATATATTTTAAATTATATTTGTGGTTTAGATTTATAAATTAATTTATTTATTTTTTAAATAAGTAGGGTGCTAGTGGAATTGAGAGAAGTTCATTCGATGATACTGCTACATAGTGCAGTGGAGACGGCGAGGATGACGTCATGCCTGTGCTCGACATCAAGGAGTTACGAGGTGTTGTTATACGGTATACTATGTACTTATCCAAGCCCCTAGTATGGTTTTCGTTTTATTTATTTATTTATTATATGATTAATTGATAGAATGTTACTTATGTGCACATTTCGTTTCTTGAATTGATTCGATGGTGTCGTAATTGCTTTTTATAATAATTTTTTTATTTTATTTTATTTCAATTCTTCACTCTATTTGAGGGAGTCATTGCTCTAATTAGGTATTTGATTAATGTGAAATTTTCTATGTTTTTAGAAAATAGAAACGGATTATTTACTATTTAATACAAAGTACACATGTATATAATAGGGTGAAGTGCATCAGACCCCCTTGTACTTTAGCGAAAGTGCACAACACCCCCCTATAGTTTAAAAACCCCCTGAGTTAGTCCTTATAGTTTTCAAAAGTGCACAATACCCCCCTACCGTTAAAAAATCAGTTAAATTTAACAGAAAGTGTATTTCACACTAGTTAAGTGAGATTTTTTTTTGATTTTTAACGAATTTATTCATTAAATAATTATATGAATTGACCAAATTACTTTTTTTTTTGGCCTAAACAAAACAAAAGAGAGAAATGAAAAAAAAGAGGGTATTTACGTCTTTTTTACAAAATCCGTTAAATATGACGGATTTTATAACTGTAGGGGGGTGCTATGCACTTTTAAAAAACATAGGGACTAGTTCAGGGAGTTTTTGAACTATAAGGGGGTGTTGTGCACTTTCGCTAAAGTATAAGGGGGTCTGGTGCACTTCACCCTATATAATATATATACATGCGAATTTGTATGTGTAAACAGTTTTTTTCTTCTATGACCACACTCTCTATGATTCGTAAGCTTCAAAAAGTGTATGAGTAAAGCAATCGGCTACTTTGTGCGTTGCTGTTATAGAGTCTCGTATTGATAACGTTTTATAAAATAATTGTTAGAAAGACAATAATATAGACAATAATATAAGAGACAATTGAGAGAAAACTATAGAGAATTCTATTGATTTTACTATATATTTTGAATTACAATGAAATTTATTTATAGAAAGAATATGATTACTATGTAGTTACTATTCACGCATAACTATTTGCACAGTACACAAAAATCAGCACTATTTGTATAGTAACTGTCGGTGGAGCTATTCATCAGTACTGTTCATATGCGGGATTGGGTCACTGTGCATTACTGTTTATCACTATTTGTCATTGTGCAAACACGGGTGAATATACATTGATTCTTAACACTTAAATGATTCTACAATTTTACTTCTAATAGTTAGTATACATAATAGAAAAATGAGTGGAATGATCAAAACGAAATTCAATTGATAAATTAATGGTCATTTTAGAATTAAAAAATAAGTAAATGACTAAAACAAGACTCATGAGATAGTTTAGTGACTTGAAAAATATTTTTCCCTTTATATTATGTCTTAGATTAATGGAAGACATCCCAATCACCCTCATTGCAGGACTTGACTTCTGCTTAAGAGCACATGCACAATGATCACAGGCAACAAACAACGAGACAACAAAGAAGTTTAAAGATAATTTGCAATGGTCAAGAGGTGACTCATTATCTCTCACAGTGTACCACTTTATCGTGCATAGTATTGTTTAAAAGGTTAGTTTTCGGGCTTAGAGTGAGATGCAATGCACCTTAAATGCAAAGGTCACTCTCAGATTGTCCTCCCTTCAACTATATAAAGACCAGAGGTTCTAGCATCTTTCCATCACTTGCCTTCAACTGATATATTTTCCAAAGTTTCGTAGCTTGGTTTCTTTAAGATCCTAAGAAGACATGGCCCTTACTAAGATGGTTAAGCAAATTGAGATCAAGTTTGACGGAGACGTGTTTCATGAGCTCTTTAGGTACAAGCCGCACAATATATCTAGTATGAGTCCTGATAAAGTTAAAGGTTGTGATTTAAATGAAGGCGAATGGGGAACTGTAGGCTCTATCATTGTCTGGAAATACAAATGATTGGGTTAAAAGTACAACATTGTAGTGTTTTATTTTTTCAATATGTGACACTATTAGTATTTTTTTAATTTTTTGTTTAATATTTGATTGAAAAAAGACGTGGTTCCTTCAAATTTTAAGGGTATCACATATTTAAAAGATAAATGACTACAATGTTACATTTTCGAAAATGAATGAATAGATTGGGTATTAACCCAAAATGATTTTCAAATGCGGTTTAATCTATTAAATAACAAAGTGATAATTCAAGACTTCGATGCTTAGCTTTGAAAATGTACTTTTGTGTAGACTAATATTATTGAACTGTAGATGGGAAGAGTGTGTTGCTAAAGGCATAATTCAAGCCATAGATGAAGAGAAGAAGTCTGTCACATTTGATGAGATTGAAGGAGTCTGTCACCTTTCTCGCAACTTGGTGACATGGAGCTTCGAATACGAGAAGCTGAATGAAGATGTGCCAGATCCGAACACATTCATGGACTTTCTTCTTAATCTCACGAAAGATATCGAGACTCGCCACCTCGGAACACCAAAGCCAGATGCTCACTAATGAAACTTATTCTAAAATTCTCAAAAGCTCAAAAGCATCGCTATCTCAAGAGGCTAGAGCGTAATAATGAATGCCTGCATATACTAAGTTCGTGCTAGACCAGATGCAATCCACTTATATGCATGATGAGATATTATGTGTGAATAAATAAGTATTTGTCTGTGAGATACTGCTTTTTGCTTCCCATAATAATAAGGAAGCGCCATGTAAATTTGTATTAGAATAAATAGATTTCAGTGTGTTTGTCCCGCATCTATGAAAATGAGTCTGAGCTCGATTACTGATGTATGTATGTGGGACGATCAAATCCATCTAGCCAATTATCGATTCTAAATATTAATTATTTTACCCAGTTCAAAGCATGTACGAGTAAATTTTAAAGTAAATCATTTTAAAATTTTCAGAACGGGAAAAATATAATGTAAATTATGTTGTCGTGAATTGTCAACAGTGCTATTCTTCCCTCTCATTTGATGTACTATTTGACATCGTCTCGTCTTTTGCAATCTCTTGTTTAAGGAAAAACTATTAAACATGACCTTATGAACTAGGGGTGAGTCAAGTAAGGTCTACTTTACATTCACGGTCTGACATTTGTTAAGTCATGTTAAACACTTTTCAGTAAGTAGGAGTCACAGGCAGTGCATTTTGCATTATTGCATATATAATAATATCTAACCCCTCTTACTTTAATGTTGGCAACGATCACCGTTGTGTTTGGTGCACGAGTTCAATTTCATCTGGTAAAATTCACACACTAGACACATGTCGACAATCATTTGCCACACATATTTGAGATAGTACATGAAACATGCGGCACTTTATGGGCTGTCAAATTGATTGTCAATATCATCAATTAATCAAATAATTGAATATGATGCCCCATTGCATTCGAAATGTCATTAATCCGATGCCTACTTGTCCCTAAATAGTTACAACAGCTAGACCAAATAATGGATCACCTTTTTCTCTTCTCGTCATCGTCTCACAGGTCAGGTCTCATCAAATAATTGAATATGATTTTGACAAACTTTTAGTATTATACTAGGTGAGCCTGTGCAGTATTGTAGCCTGCCCTATGCATAGGCCAAACCCAATTTACATTAAAAAAAATATCGTAAATAAAATTATTAAATGAAAATATATATTGTTAGTTGCAAGCTTTTTAATTATGATTATAGTTTTAAAACAATTGAAAAGAATATTATAAAATTTCATATAATGAAAATCAACTTGCATCGATGAATTGGAATTAAATGATAAAAAAGATAATTTTAAATCCATAATATAATTCTGACAAAAAAAGACAAGTAAATCCACAGCATAACATTGTGAAAAGTAGTAAGAAAGAGTAAGATGACTTCTGATAAGGAATTCACCAATAAAATAAATAAATAATGAGAAAATATATATTGAAAATATTTTCCCCCAGTGCCACCAAACGCCTTTGCCAAGAATGTCAAGATTTTATCTCTCACATGCATATCTGTCTGCAAAGGCATCCAGAATCAGATTTCCGTGTAAAAATATTGGCAAACAAATCACTGCCCTTTATGAAAAGCAGTTGTATGGTTAAAAAATAGAATCTCGCATATATATCATGAAACTCAATGTGGAGAGGAAAATACCTTTTCCTTAATTTTGATCATCTTCTGAAGAAGTAGCTAAAGCAGTCACAGCCAAAGTGTTAAGAAATCAAGAAGAAGTAGAGTTAGCAGACCATCGTGACATAAAGCAAGTGAAATTCATTATTCTCAACAATTTGTTAACTTTCCAACTTGACAAATGGATAAGTAACAGGAAAGGATTTACCGTCAAAGCAAGTAGTTGAACTTCGGGGTTCTTCTGCTGCAGCGTTTTCTTCACAGCCTTCACGTCGTCTTTCCCTAACCTGTTAGTATAGTAAATTGCATCAGTAACCCTTCAAAATATAAAGAATAATACAGTAATCTTCAAATATAAAAGCTAGAGGAAACTTGACCAATATGCAATCAATACCATGAAACCAAAGCAACTGAGTCTGCTAGAACTTTATGTCACCAATTCACAGTATTTATTCGGTGAGAAAAGATAAACAAAAAAGACAAAGGGCATGATGCTCCTGCAATGCAGGGTCAGGGCAAGGGGAGGAATCACTTCGGTTATATTTTAATAGAATTAGAATTCTGTTAAAGTTAACCCAAATCAAGAGTTAATAAGTGGAGTTTTCAAAGATAAAAATTAATAAATGTCACCGCCTATTAAGATGAGGGGGTACAGAGTGATTTCACCTTTATTTAAAAAATTAGTACATGCAAAGGTCATTGTCAGAAAGTCCCATGTCCCCGACTTGGTCTCGAGATTGTCCTCCCCTCAACTCTATAAAGACCAGAGGTTCTAGCATCTTTCTGTCACTTGCCTTCAACTGATATATTTTCTTGAGTTTAGTAGCTTGGTTTTTTAAGATCCTAAGAGGAGATGGCCCTCAGTAAGATGATTAAACAAATTGAGATCAAGTCTGACGGGGATGTGTTTCATGAGCTCATTAGGCACAAGCCGCACAATATATCTAGTATTAGCCCTGATAAAATTCAAGGTTGTGATTTACATGAAGGCGAATGGGGAACTGTAGGCTTTGTCATCGTCTGGAAATACACACATGGTAAGGCCATAATATTTCTAGTTGTAATTTACTTGTTATGTAACTGGAATCCGCAATTCATCTCTCTTAACTCTTCCTCTGTGTGGGTGTGCATGTGTTTACACAATTAAAAATGATTGGATTAATACCCGATTTAGTTTTTTAGTTTTGTATATTTGATATAGTGGCTCACTATATTTAACAGTACAACATTGCAGTCTTTTATCTTTTGAATATGACACTATTAGTCATTTTTTTTATTTTCGTGTAAAATTTGACGGAAAAAAGACTTTTTGTCAAATTGTAAATGAAAAACTAAAAAATGACTAACAGTGTCACATATTTAAAAGATAAATGACTGTAATATTACACCTTTAAAAATAAAGAACTAAATTGGTTGTTAATCCAAAATGATTTTCAAATACCATTTAATCTATTAAAGAACAAACTGATAATTCAAGACTTCGATGCTTAGCTTTGAAAATGTACTTTTGTGTAGACTAATATTATTGAACTGTAGATGGGAAGAGTGTGTTGCTAAAGACATAATTGAAGCCATAGATGAAGAGAAGAAGTCAGTCACATTAAATGTGATTGAAGGAGATCTGAAGGAGTTGTACAAGACCTTTCTCTCAACTGTTCATGTTGACAAACATGGTGTGAACAACTTGGTGACATGGACCTTCGAATACGAGAAGCTGAATGAAGATGTACCAGATCCGGACACATTGATGGACTTTTCTGTTAATCTCACGAAAGATATCGAGACTCACCACCTCCAAGCACCAAAGGCAGATGTTCATTAATGAAACTTCTTCTAAAATTCTCAAAAGCATCGGCTATCTCAAGAGGCTAGAGCGTAATAATGAATGCATATAATAAGTTCGTGCTAGACCAGATGCAATCCACTTATATGCATGATGAGATACTATGTGTGAATAAATGAGTATTTGTGTGTGAGATACTGCTCTTTGCTTCCCATAATAGTAAGGAAGCGCCATTTAAATTTGTATTGGAATAAATAAATTTCAGTGTGTTTGTCCCGCATCCATGAAAATGAGTCGGAGCTCGATAAATGATGTTTCCAACTATGAGACTATTACTGAATCCTAGTAGAGTTAGCTCAATTCTAAGTCTAAATAAATGTTTGAAAATAAATACAAGTCCAATTTAATGAGAATAGACGTAGGAATTTCAATCCTAGTAGAGTTAGGTTTAGTTTCCTATGAATAGGACTTTTTAATTGATAATTAATTGCTACGAGAGCCACACTCCACGGGGTGCAGGGGGGTTAGTCGTCGACTGCAAGTGTTTATTGCTTTTGCGAGAAAAAATATGAGTGGGGAGAGTTTAGAGTTTAGTTATACATAAAGTTCTAAGTGTGAGTGTTTAAGCTTTTTTGTTTTAGATCTCTTTCCAATCAAAATGGTCGGTCGCATTGGAGCTATTATTGTTGAATAGTGAATTTTTCAGTTCTTTGAATTGTGGACTAAGCAAAGGGTCTAAATACTTTAAAAATATTGTGTGCTTATTTCATACATATGTGCACAATCCAATTCCCAACATGTATGTGGGAGGATCAAGTCCATCTAGCCAATAATCGTTTTCTGAATATTAATTATTTCACCCAGCTCAAAGCAAATTGTAAGACATTTGAATGGTTTTAAATTAAATCATGTGCACTATCGAAAAACACTGGCCAGGTTCAAATATTTTTCCACTGCTTCATAAGTGCATTGCTTAATTAGGACTTATAAAACCGTGTCAGGTTCAAATATTTTTCCACTGCTTCTGTGCTTCATAAGTGCATTGCTTAATTAGGACTTATAAAACCATTTACAGACATGAGAGTCAAGTAACTCTTCACTATTAGCTCATAACCACATGGCATCGTTGAGGCAAATTTTCATATTCGTTTTGTACAATCTCAGATTCATGGTTATCATTTACTTTTTCAGCTTGAACAATGGCAGATTTAAACTTGCACTCAAAAGGGGCACCACTTAACTCCATCTTTAAGAGTCTGTTTGGATTGAAGGGAATGAGGGGAGCGGGAGGTAAGAGGAGGAATTGGAAAATGTTTATTATGAAAGTTTTTCAAGGAAGAAAAAAGTGGAGGAGTCAAAGCAATCCCTCCTAAGCCCACTTTTTTTTTCCCTCCAATTTGGAACAAAATGGAGGGGAGGGAGAGTCTAACTCTTTCATAAAAGTCATTTTACACAAAAAAATTTATCCTTTTGTTCCATTTTCTTTCTTATCTAAACAAAAGATACACATAATCCTTTATAATACTCTCATTTTCTCAAAATATCCAATCCAAAGAAGATTTAATCATCTCCTCTACTCTCTTTTATGATTCTCACTTTTTCTCTCATTTATTAAACTCCTTCCCCTCAATCGAAACACACTGTATCAGTTGAGGATCACCCCTTAACCAAGTATCAACATAATTTTTTTTATTATTTTTTTTTTTGGAAAAAACCGAAGATTGCCATCTATCAAATAGGAGACTGAGAACATTAGGATGGGCAAGAAGACAATGGGTGAATACTTTAAGGAATTCAAGCAATCAATGATGAGGTTGCAGTCATTCAGAAGTCACTAGATGATGACGGTCATCACCTTTGGAGGAGAGTTGGGATCCAAATATAAGTATTGAATTTATCACCTTATATAAATATTTATGATATGATATTGTAGGGGATGCCAGTAAGGAGCACCTACTTGGTCTTCCCCTTCTCATGTACCTTTATAAAGCCTGAAAAGAAATATTTCTTGGCCTGCGCTGCTTGGGCTCAAGCTTGACCCTTGCCCTTTGAACCATTTTTTCGAAAAGGGGTCAAGGTCTCTTCCAGCTTGACAAGTTGGCTGGTAATGACCACCCCTGCTCTGGCAGTTATTTGCTTCTTCTACTGCTACCTCTTTAGGGAAGTTTTATGTATTCTCTTCCCCTTGTCCTTTGGGTCAGTGCTGGTCAGGGCAAATATTTCAAGATGGCTTGGGAGAGGGGCGTCGGGCATGTATTTCTTGGAGGCCTTGGAAGAAACCTCTGGGGCCTGACCCTTTTTCCTCGCCAGTTGTTATGATAAAACCTCCTCGTTAGTATAGACAAAGTCCAAAGGATCCATACCTGCAAGTGCCAAGTCGAGGCAGTGAACGAGATAAAAGTTAAACAAAATAATGAATTCGAAGAAAAGAAGGATAAACCATCTCTACCACATCGAGCTCGAGACTCGTCAGATGTTGACACGGCCCTTGCCCTGGTTTGGCCTTTCTTTCCCTGGCAAGGTATGAAATGTTCAGGAAACATATCGGGGTAAGAGATTGTTGGATAAGCGGGCTTAGCCCCAAACAGGCCCAAGGCCCATATTTTGTCCCATATAACTATCTCCGAGCCCTCTACCAAATCATGTAGGTCTTGGAATTCCTGGAAAGCATCTTGCTCCTTTGGAAAAAGTTGAGGAGCCTTGTTCTTCCCGTCTCAAAGTAGTTTTCATTCCCTAGGGATATTCCACTCCTCGGGAGACTTCACGTAAAAATACTTGTTATGCCACCCTTTGAAAGATGAGATGACTTTCAGTTAGCAAAAATAGTACACTTTTCCCGTGCACAAAAGTAATACCAACCCTTTCTACTCGGGGCTAGCTTCAAGTTAAAGAACCTTTGGAATAAAGGGCTGGTCAGTGTGAACTTCATCTCCTTGGCATGCACGTAAAATAAGACCATCATACCCCAAGAATTGGGCAGCAACAGACCAGGGGTAACCTCAAAATAGTCCAATATCTCAGCTATGTAAGGGGGTACAAAAAGGCAAATGAAGATGAAGAAAATATCATAAAAGTCATTTTTTGTTGGGTTCCATCTCGCATGCGATTTCATCCCATTTTGGAATCCTGATTCTATTGTTGAAGGGATAACACCACTGAACAATCTAGCATTGACCTCTGCCTTCTTGGTAAGGCACTGTCTCTTGTAACAAACAAATATCTTTTTCTTCCCTAGCCTCACCTTTGTACTTTCGACGGTAGTGGCACTCTGCGCGATCTTGTTAGAATGAGACCTCGGAGCTAGGAATGGATTGGGAATAGGAGCAGTTGGGAGCTCAACATGGCGAAGGGTGAATCTCTTGATCCTGCATACTCTTCAGCATCAGAAAATCCCTTACAGTGCTGCATTCTCCTTTTCCCCAGTACCAACTTCATTTTTTGAGCCATCAACAGATGGGTTGTCACTAACCGTAGGCATGGCCTCCGAAGATAATTCAAGCCCAGTCTTCTCAACCCGGCAATAAGAGTAAACTGACTCAATCTGTGAATCCGTCTTCAACCCTAACCTAGCCATGTATTAAGAGAAATGAAAGGAAGAGAAAAGGAAAGAAAGACGTACCTAACTGAGCGAGGGTTCGCTCGACTTGAATGTTGTGGAAGTACTGTAAGTTCATTCATATCGAGTAGAAGCACTGAAAATGCAAAGAATTCTTGAAAGAAAGTGATTTGTGAAACAGTGAGTAAGGATGAACTCTTTATTTATTTATAAGAGGGTGGCTTGAAGCCCAATGGTTAGGCTAATCATTATGATGGAAAAACAAAATGTCGTGTCGTATTTACTGACAATTGACATGGCACACTAATTAATGCACCCGATAACGGTCACCAACAGTAAAGAAGTCTTCGGCTCAGGCTCCATTTGAAACTCCTTAGACCTCGAGTGAGCTCCTAGGAATTGGGAGCAATTGATACGGATGACCCGACCTTACTGTTGGACAAACAGCGGAGAACACGACCCCTGATCTAACCCTATTACAGTCATGGAGAACGTGCTCCCTAAATTTATGGAGAGAGATTGTGGGGGTCATGGGGGGACATCACGGGAAAACCCACGATCTCAACCACTCATAGTTAACCTTTACAATATTTGTGTTTTGTTAATTATTAACCACAAAAATACTTTTTGTCGCAACGGTTTCTTTAATTATAATTTAGTTGCAATGTTTAAGAAACATTGCTTATTATTTATCAAAACTGATGTAGTATTGAATTTACAATGAAAGTGAACGCAATGATATAAAGTTATTTACAACAATTTTAAACTTTTGGATAACAATTCTAAGTGTTCCAATATATGAAAAATGTGATAATGGCATTTGACCACGATTTGATTCTAGCTATGAATGTGGTAAATGAATTTTGTTCATTCCACACATGATATGACGCAATAACAGGTATCAACTTATAACGTTTATAACTAATGGACTCACATATTGCTTTCATATTATTTGAGCAAGTAATAGTATATACCTTACACACAAACTTCTCTACACTGTCATTTTATTAAAGCATACATTTATGAGTTTGATACATCTTCCTAAGACCGCATTAATTATTTTACACACTTTGACAAAGTGAATCTAGATAGTAGTTCATTTAATTGTGGAAGAAATCCATTAATTAGCCACCAACCTTGGTGTTGCGCAGTGGTTAGTCTCGATGTCTTTGGTCAAATCAAGAATCAAGTCCATGGAAACGTTTGGATCTGGTACATCTTTATTCACCTTCTTGTATTCAAAAGTCCACGTGACCAAGTAGTTTTCACCACGTTTATATAATGATCACTACAAAAAAAAACGGCTTTAGGCGACCACCAAAGTCGTCTCCATGCCATCGCCAAATAGGTATTGGCGACGGTTGGCAACGGTGTGGAGATAAATATTAGTTGTTGCCAAAAGTAGCATCGCCAAGTTGTCTCCCCGTCGCCATATCATCGCATTTGGCGACGGCATTTTAGTCGTCTCCATATTCGTCTCCGAATCGTGTCCCAAAAATATCATTTCCACAACTGTTGCCAAAAGCTCTTTGTCTCCATTCCGTCTCCACATCGTCTTCAAAAATAGTGTCTCCATTCCATCTCCACCTCGTCTCCAAAAAATAGTGTCTCCACACCGTTGCCAAAAGCTCTTTGTCTCCAGTCCGTCTCCACATCGTCTCCAAAAAATAGTGTCGTCTCTAGTCCGTCTCCACGTCGTCTCCAAAAAATAGTGTCTCCATTCCGTCTCCACGTCGTCTCCAAAAAATAGTGTCTCCAATCCGTCGCCACGTCG
This sequence comes from Budorcas taxicolor, assembly GCF_023091745.1. Classification (NCBI taxonomy): domain Eukaryota; kingdom Metazoa; phylum Chordata; class Mammalia; order Artiodactyla; family Bovidae; genus Budorcas; species Budorcas taxicolor. Next base: position 16,828 of record NW_026292317.1, read on the forward strand.
TCTCCAAAAAATAGTGTCTCTAATCCGTCTCCAAATAGTCACCAAAAATATAGTATCTCCACACTCCATAACATAAACTGTACATTCCGTCTCGAAGCCGTCGCCAAAATTGCAACTCTCGAAATTTAATTTAATTTTTTGTTTTTCTACTAAAACCTTTAAATCTTCAGTTTTTATTAATTATTTGATTGTTAAATGAAGATATAATACACATTCATATAATATAAATTATATTTAATTTATATTGAAAACTATATTGTACTACACCATTAATAAAATAAACAAATCATAAACATAATTTAACACACTCGTTGCACATATTAACATAACAAAAAAAACATGAAACTATTCTTCATTTCCATCATCGGGTTGAGGCGGATCCTGATGAGCAGGTGGCTTCATCATCATCTTTGTCAGTAGTGCGATCTGTGCACGCAGTTCTCGAAGTTCAGCATTGTGTTCTTCTTGAAGTCGTTCAATCCGCTCAGTGTGTTCTTGTTGCGCTTTACGCAATTCCTCATTCTCTGAGATGTGTAGATCGAGCTTCTCATTCAATGTTGTCGTCGCCCGAGCAATAGCCTGATGTATCTCTATCTCTGTGATCTGGCGTCTGCCTAGTGGGTTGTGGTGTGCAGAAGACACTGAACCAGATGACCCGACCCTATATATGCGCCCTCTGTTTGGTTTGCCCACAACCTGCAGGAAGAGTACATCATAGTCTATCGGTGTCGCTGCTGAATCGGACTCGGAAGAAACAGTTGCCTGCTGTACCAGTTCCTCATAATCAGCCTGTACGACAGAGCATCTGACTTAATCATTTTAGACATTTCGTTGGTAAATATATATATATATATATATATATATATCCCTAATTTTTTTTCCTATTAGCAATAACTTGCACATACCATGGTCTGTTCTGCCTAGGGTCTGTGAATGGACCGTCTAGTCCCTTGCGATGAGCCCTTGCAAATACATCAACCCTAGTCACTGGTGCCCCCCGTTCTTCTGCCTACAAATTTTTAAAATAGGAAAACATAACTACAAAAGCATTTATGATATGTTATATAATTCAATTTAATTACGACATTTTGTTCATTACATTTTCCTACTTACATACCAATCTCCTTGCAGCCTCTTCATAGGGAATAGGTCCTAAATGATATGGAGATGGCCGATGCAGTCGGTTATTCGAATTTCGCTGTGAAATTGCCTACCATTCAGGGGTTTCCCATTTTTCTTTTAACTGATCCCACGCGCCATCGCCCACCCACCTCGTCTTCTTATTACGCGTCCATCCTTTACTAAAGAGGTCACGTATACAAGATCCAGCTTTCGAATCAAAACATTCGGTGAAGCGTTGCTTTCTCACTTGGGTACCACTTATAGACCCTCTACAGCCATAAATTAATGCATATAACATATTATTTTAACAGTATTCAACCCATTGATTATAACAAATATCATTACATAAAATATATAAACACTTATTTATCATACCTGAAAATTAGCGAACCACCTATCCCTAACATCATCGGGGACCTCAATCCAACTCCCCCAAGGCTGAGAATACCCGGTGTTCATTGCTCTAGTGACTTCTCTTGTTGCTGCGTATGGTGTCCAACTACACATGAAGAAAACAAATAAATAGGATATTAAACAGCCATAACATAGGGGGAGTATTGGGATAGGGTTAACCATGGAAAAAATACAAAATCAAATACTTACCCACCACCGTCGAATGTCAAATATGTCCGTCTGTCAACTTGCCACGCGACGTAGGCATCGTGCGACGAGAACCCATAATATTGCCATGGCTCTATCCTAGCAGGTCGTTCTTGAGCTGCTGTAGATGACTCAGGTTGTTTAGGAATCGGTGTGGATTGAGGCATAGGGTCGGGCGCAGTCGCGCCATCAACGTTTACGTGTAAATCCTCTAAACCTTGTCTTAAACCGAACGATGAAGTAGAAGGTGTAGACCTCTCATGTGGTGGTAATGGAACGTGCAAAGGTACCTAGCCTGATGCAGCGTCAATGGGCCCTCCAAACGTGCTAGTATGAGTATGTACCCTTTGTTGTGAGGGATATGAACTGTGTAGAATCTCGTGCTCCAATCCTACTGATGATGACGATAAGCCACGACCCGTCGACGGCTGACCGACAGAAGACCCATGACCAACCGATTGCGGTGCTCCTATGGACCCATGACCAACTGAATGCGGTGCTCCTGTCAACCTCCGACCTACTAAGTTCGGTGCTCCTATCGACCCACGACCAGTCGATTGATATCCACCAGTGGACGTATTGGATGTACGCCCACGACCTGTACTTCCATGACTTATCCCCGTCCTGAGGAATTGTCTAATTCCTCCTGAGGAGTTATCTTTGCCTGCAGCCATCTCTGTTCCCCTACAAATACACTTAAGGAATTAATTGTTAGTGCTACACACATTAATACACACATACACATGTTCCATTAATTGAATTATAATTTTTAAATGTTATCCGTAAAAAAGTTGAATATATCAACATGATTGTTACATTTTTTTCCAAACTAAGTATCATCTTCTTCGTCGTCATGAGCGTCATTATCATCACCGTCATCATCATCATCATTATCATCTTTTTCATTTTCGTCTTCTGAATTATCATCATCATCATCATCATCATCATAATCTTCTTCTTCTTCGTCAATCTCCTCGTCCTCTTCTTGAGCATCATGTTGAGCATGTAAATCATTAATATCTTCGTATGATATTTCTATGTTGTCACCCGATGCATGACAAAGTGGAGGTAAACTAGCATCAGTCAGCTCTACTTCGGCCATATTCATGTCATTTGACTGAAAAGCTATTTCTTCTTCTCCTACACTCTGTTGTCTTGATAGGTCATATAAATTTCTTGGACGGATTTTAACCACAGCCCACCAATCCATTCGATCCTTTTTCGCTCCTGGTTATTTACAGTAGTACACTTGTTGTGCTTGTTCAGCCAAAACAAACGGTTCATATTTTTGATACTTTCTCTTAACGTTCACTTCAATCTGTCCGGTCTTCAGATGATACTTTACCCCTCTGTCCTTTGTGGAATCATACCAGTCACACTTGAAAAGAATGACCCTTGTATATTGCAATGTTGGATTATGATATTCAAGTTCAATAATGTCGTTCAAAACTCCATAGTATCCAACATCCTCAGTATTACTATCATTTATCCCTTTAACAAACACTCCACTATTGTATGTTGATTTTATCTTCCCAAAATTTATTGTATGAAACCGATAACCGTTGACCAAGTATCTTGACCAACTGCGAACCCGTCTACTAGGCCACATTGAAAAACATTTTATACGATCATCAATGCCATTAGTGCCTATCAACTGCAAATCGCATAATAAGGTTATTATACAAAGTTAAATGAACTCGTTAATTTAACAACAATTACACTTCTTAACATATACTTACATGGTGATATAACCACATTGGAAAATTATTGTACACTTCATATTGAATTTCCGTCGAACACAATTCTGGATAGTTTTGGCGAAGATATTCCTCGAACATGCTGTGAAAAAAAATAAAATGTGTCGGCTAAATCATGTAGTTAAGTGTATGAAGAACTGTGAGTTCCAATTTTCAAATAATATACTTATTCGTACCAGATATAGGGGGAAACTTCTCGGCAATTGGTCAAAACATAAATGTGTGCCGCATGTAGTTCTTGATCATTTAAGTTTCGTTCCTTTTCCTTCCCAATTGGACATCCCGGGTAAGTAAATATAGATAAACAACCATCAAGGTATGTTACCTCGTTGTATTGGTTATTCTGCGGAATACTTCTTGTTCTAGTACCCACGTGTGGTTCAAAATAATAAGAACAAAATGTTGATGTCTCGAGAATGTGATAAGCTTCACAAATTGATCCTTCAACGTGTGCTTTATTCTTAACCTTCCGTTTCAATCTTTGCAAAAACCTCTCGAACGGATACATCCAGCGATATTGTATAGGACCACCACAAATGGCTTCATATACCAAATGAATTGTCAAATGCTTCATCGAATCGAAGAAACTAGGGGGTAACATCTTCTCCAAATTGCAAAGTATGACGACAATATTTTCCTGCATCCTTTCCAAATCGGTCCTTTGAAGAGTTGTGCAACATAAATTGGTAAAGAATAAACTTAGTTGGGCAAAAACTTGCCAAACATGTTTCAGTAGTAGTTCACGTAAAGCAATCGGAAGCAATCTCTCCATAAATACATGACAATCGTGACTCTTCATGTGTGACATCTTCAATTCTTTCATGTCCACACATCGAGATAAATTGGAAGCATATCCATCAGGGAGTTGTAGGTCTCTAACCCATTCAAGCAATGCTTTTCTTTTATCAACAGGAAGTGTGTAAACACCCATCTTCAATTCATGCTCACCG
>NW_026292318.1:0-21239 GCF_023091745.1 Budorcas taxicolor
TGTGAAGTAAAGTTGTCTTGCCCAAGGTGCCATGTGATTCGGTAATAGAAATTTCATGGTTTAGGTTGTTGTCCTTTTTGCGGCTCACGATGTATGATCCAGGATGAAAAAACAACGCAAAAGAAGAAAAGTGTCCCAAAATTAATGAAAATGTTCGATTTTGGGTTCCGAAAACAAGTGCAGCCGAGCAAGCTTGGTCTCCCTGTCGTAGAGCTATCGGAGAGCTTTTCAACGGTATGCAGTGCGCCGCGTAACTCCTTACGGATCAAAAGTTATGAGCACCGGACCGACGGATACCTGGTCATAAACCCCAGACCCTCTATTTGCTGGCCTGCCTCTATGTGAAGTGAAGTTGTCTTGCCCATGGTGCCATATGATTCAGTAATAGAAATGTGATAGATTCGGTTGTCGTTCTTTTCGCGGCTCACGACGTACGATCCGGAACTAAAAAACAGCGCAAAAGAAGACACGTATCCCGAAATTGATGAAAACGTTCGATTTTGGTCTCCAAAAATAGGTGCAGTGGAGCAAGCTTGGTTCCCCTTTCGTAGAGCTCTCGGAGAGCTTTCCAACGGTATGCTGTGCGCCACGTAACTCCTTTCGGATCAAAAGTTATGGGCACCGGAGCGACGGAGACCTGGTCACAAGCCCCATGCCCTCTAATTGCGGGCCCTGCCTCTACATGAAGTGAAGTTGTCTTGCCCAAGGTGGCGTGTGATTCGGTAACAGAAATGTGATGGATTAGGTTGTCGTCCTTTTCGTGGCTCACGACATACGATCCGGGATGAAAAAACAACGCAAAAGAAGAAAAATGTCTCGAAACTGATGAAAACGTTCAATTTTGGGCACCGAAAATTGGCGCAGTCGAGCAAGCTTGGTGCCCCATTCGTAGAGCTCTCGGAGAGCTTTCCAACGGTATGCTGTGCTCCACGTAACTCCTTACGGAACAAATGTTATGAGCACCGGAGCGACGGAGACCTGGTCACAAGCCCCACGCCCTCTGTTTGCGTGCCCAGCCTCTAAGTGAAGTGAAATTGTCTTGCCCAAGGTGTCGTGTGATTCGGTAATAGAAATGTGATGGATTAGGTTGTCGTCCTTTTTGCATCTCACGTCATACCATCCGGGATGAAAAAATAGCACAAAAGAAGAAAAGTGTCCCAAAACTTATGATAATGTTTGATTTTGTGCTCCGAAAACAGGCACAACTGAGCAGGCTACGTACCCCCATCGTAAAGCTCTCAATGTGCTTTCCAATGGTATGCTGTGCATCGCGTAACTCGTTACGTATCAAAAGTTATGGGCGCCAGAGAGATGGATAACTGGTCACAAGCCCCACGCCCTCTGTTTGCGTGCCCTGCCTCTACGTGAAGTGAAGTTGTCTTGCCTAAGGTGCCGTGTGATTCAGTAATAGAAATGTAATGTGCCACGCCTCAACCTGACCTATAGAGGTTAGACTAGGGTGTGATCTAAACATTCATATCAGTTCACGTACTTAATTGTTCATTAAGGTTTAACGCTTAACTTTAGCCTAAAACTCCAAAAATTCTCTGGAAAACCGGTAGCATAACGGCTGTAATTGGGCTCATTAGTTTGACCTACTTTCCTAAATGCCTCAAAACTTTCAATCTCAAATTTGATTCCAACTAAGATTATTATTTATCACCGTTGAAATCTCTACTATTTATCTCAAGTCTCGTTTGATTAATACCTAGCATAGCAACTATGTCTCGTTTATGTGTCAATTCTTGTTACAAAAGTACCTGTTGATCTTAGCTTACCAATGAGTACCTGCTTAAGATTGGATAGATTCATTTTACTTAACCCTTTACCTAATACTTCATATGCCTGTGATAGATACTAAACCAAAGTAGCGATAGAAAAATGACTAGAAGAGTGTCTATCTAGTTATGATCAGTACAAACCAAAATTAGACCCCAAATTACAACGGGGGTCATTTACAATACAACAACAAGCAACATAAGAAATAGTCTTCAAAGCAACATATCGTTCACAAAATGACCATAGTCAAGTATGGCACGTAGGGCAAGCAATCACTCCAAGGAGTCATCAATAGGCACGTTATCTTCGGGTACCTGTTCCTGATCTTCTTCACCTGTGATGATAAAAGAGGGTGAGTCCTTATGAACTCAGCAAGGGGGAACGAGAAATACGTTTTGAAACTCTTTTTCCGGTTAAGCTTATGAAAAACCCCTTTTGAAACATGTCACGTATTACAAGTAATAAGGTATGCAAAGTATAAGAATCAAATTGAGCAACAAATACAATTACAAATCATTTCAAGAATACGGCGAGCATTTGCTCTCAATATCAATTTTGATACGATTGTTGCGGCTGACTTCAATAATCCACTTATCGCTCCCATTTGGGTGTACTCCGGATGTACCCCGAAAACCTACGACCCAACTCTCCGAGGGTAGAATGCCAAGCGAGAAAGGGAATTGGACCATGGTAGTCACAGTAGCACTGGCAAGCCCGATGCCGCCTGGCGTGCGTGAAACGTTACCATGCCACAATGGAAGGTTGCAACCTTGTATGCAATGCACATTTATAACATTTAACATATCACATTAGGATGACAACAAAGTAGGTTGCCTTCGAGCAGTTATAAGATCGCACGTTGACAAGTAAACACACAAGGCGTGCTTGACATGTAATTTCACTTGTAAAACACACGGAGTTATATGAATATTAAATGGGCAGCCATGTAACACATGTAAATCAAGGCATATAGCTCATTTCGGGGTTCATGAAATCAAGAAATATGATTATACAAGCATGCAACGACGTTTACTTTAGACCGGGTGCAAGCAAAGTCTCCTTATCAACATGTAATCATCGGGAATCACATTTAGGGCTATAAGGACATATACAGGCAGCCTATTAACCTTACTCAATATCATTCATAATTCACAAAAGGACGGTTTATGACTCGGGAACCTACGGGGCCATTAGGGTTTGCTAAGCCGTGCTTGGGGTTGGTTCGTTTGCTAATCACCATAAGCAATTCTTAAACCATTTCAAACATATTTAACATTTATTAGGCAGCCCACTAATCACACAATAAATCACAATAACCATGGATCATCGCTTAGCGAGTTTTCATAGTCGATAGGGTTTCGTTTCATGCTTACACGTGCGATTAAGCCACAAGTTGACAAGTAATTAAACCCAAGCCATGCATTGATTAATTAAAACATCCTCAAGCATCCAAAACAGTCCACACAACATCCAAGTGCCACAATCCCAAGCATTCACTACCACAAGAGAAGTTATAACATTTTTCAAAGCACATCACTAAACAAAAATCTCACTGCAATGGTCTATTTTCCCACAATCATTTAGACAAGCAAACAATCTCCAATTCCAGTTAGTAAAATTTCAAATTAAATCTTAAGGAGTGATTTAAATCCATAAACAAACCTCACCTCATTTGGAGTTCAGACCTAGGAGTTATGGCAAAAACCGTGAGACTACGCAAAACTGTCCAATTTTAGATACATTACGATGTTTTCTATTTTTGAGGGTCTTAGGGTCAGAATTGGCTTTGGTCTATTTCTGGAAAAAAAAATGTCCAGAACTGAAAAATATAGCAACCTACCAAAATTCATGTATTTTAGATATCATTTACTAAGTCAAAACTGGTTCGTTCTACAAGGACAGTGAACTGCCAAAAACCTGCTCCATTTTCCCATATTTTACAGATTTAGACACCCTTCGATGTTGTGCCATTTCGGAGACCTTAGAGTCAAAATTGGCCTTGGCCTATTTCTACAAAAAAATGCTCAGAACTGGCCAAATTAGTCACCTACCAATTTTCATGCATTTTCAACATCATTTACAGGGTCAAATTCACCTTGCTCTAACAAGTCAGAAATCTTCCATTTTCGCGATTTCACCTATCTTCAAATTCTAGCTAAATATCTTGTCATGCATGGTTTCAAAAGCTCACGTACACACATATACCACAAGTACAGAGGTAAAAGTATATATATAAAGGCATGCATGTGGTTTTTGAAAGCTTTTAAAAAGGATTTACCCTCACCTTAGCCTATTGACAACAAATGATGCTCAAAACTCTTGAAGATGCACAAATGGTCTTCTCTCCTTGTTTGGCCGAGAAATATTGCTTGATTTCCTTAATTCCTAGCTGAGTTACCATGTCCTTAGTATGTGCATGTGGTTAGAACAAAAAGAAATGGTAGAGAACTCTTAAAACATACCTATGGCCGAAAATAGCACTATTTGAGCATATTTCTTTGTTGTTTTGTCTTGGCCGTGCCTTGAAGCTTCTTTTCCTTTGTGAATCGGTTTAAGCAAGTGTTTTGGTGTGTGTGAGAGTGTGTGAAGTCGTGAGAGGAGAGAAAACTTGAGAGAATGTTGAGTGTATAGCCGAGAGAGAGAGAGAGAGAGAGAGAGAAAATGGGGTTTTTTGAGGTGTTTTAGTAGTTTAGCGAAGCATGGTCAGCTCTTGGGAGTTGAATAGCAGAGAATGATGGTGCTTTGTGCATATTTTGAATGGTGTAGGAAACATGAGTGGTGGTCTGATTGAGAGAGAGAGAGAGGAAAGAGAGAAAAAGCTAAAGCATTTTTGCAACAATGTTATATTTTATATGTGTTCAATGCCTTGTCCGAAATTTGGTGGCTTGTATAGTCAAAATGCTTTTCAAATTTGGTTATTATTCTGTCTTGGCATTGTAACTGATCAGGGAATAAGTGTAAAATAATGTGGGAGGCTTGGGGTTAAATAAAATAATACATAGTTATTAGAAAAAGCAAGACATGGCTATAAGCGTGTCTAGGCATATTGCCTTGGGTTGGTCGTGCATGGCTGACTGTTTTGGTCATAATTCTATTGTTTTTTTTTATTGTTTTATTGTTTTAGGGGATATTAGGTGGAAGATAATGTATAGGTTTTAGTAAAAAAAAATTGCATAGGATTTAGGTAAAGCACATAATTTTATAATGAGTGTTGTAAGGCATGCATTTGGCTTGGCAATATTTGAATTGTATGGTGTATGGCAGGCCAAAGCTTGAAGAATTTAAAATTTCAGATTCTTTTTAAGTATATAATGGATTATGGTACGTGTAGAATTTGAGGTGCATGGTTTTTTGGAATAGAATAAAGAATAAGGAATAAAGAATGTCTAGTGTTTAGCGTTTCATCTTTTAGTGCATTGACTTAGTATTAGAATACAGTTAGTGGAGTTTGTAGGATTAGTTAACAATCTAGTGCTTTGTGTAAGATACTTTCTTGATTAGCATGCGGTACGCTTTTCTAGGTTTAGGGCACACACTACGAGGTAAGGCACAAACTACAAGACGAATGCACGTTTCCCAAGCAAATGCACGCAACACTAAATGAATGCGCGTAATTCGATGCAAGGCACATAAAACGAAACACGACTCTTAAACCCAGGTCAAGGCACGCAAATCTAGGTTAGGGCACACAAAATGAGGTATCACATGCAAATCGAGGTCTGGCCTCACATGATGGTTTAGGTTATCGTCCTTTTCGCGGCTCACAACGTACAATCCAAGACTAAGAAACAACACAAAAGAAGAAAAGTGTCCCAAAACTGATGAAAACGTTCGATTTTGGGTTTCAAAAATAGGCGCAGCCGAGCAAGCTTGGTGCCTTCGTCGTAGAGCTCTCGAAGAGCTTTCTAACAGTATGCTGTGCACCGCGTAACTCCTTACGGATCAAAAGTTATGAGCACCGGAGTGACGGATACCTGGTCATAAGCCCCACGCCCTCTGTTTGCAAGCCCTGCCTCTACGTGAAGTGAAGTTGTCTTGGCCAAGGTGCCGTGTGATTCGGTAATAGAACTGTGATGGATTAGGTTGACGTCTTTTTCGCGGCTCACGACGTACGATCCGGGACGGAAAAAACAGCGCAAAAGAAGAAAAGTATCCCGAAACTGATAAAAATGTTCAATTTTGGGCTCCAAAAATAGGCGCAGTCGAGCAAGGTTAGTGCCCCCGTCGTAGAGCTCTCGGAGAGCTTTCCAACAGTATGATGTGCATCGCGTAACTCCTTACGGATCAAAAGTTATGAGCACTAGAGCGACGGAAACCTGGTCACAAGCCCCACGCCCTCAGTTTGCGTGCCTAGCCTCTACGTGAAGTGAAATTGTCTTGCCTAAGGTGCCATGTGATTTGGTAATAGAAATGTGATGGATTAGGTTGTTGTCCTTTTCGTGACTCACGACATACAATCCGGGAAGAAAAAACAGCGCAAAAGAAGAAAAGTGTCCCAAAACTTATGAAAATGTTCAATTTTGGGCTCCGAAAATAGGCACAACCGAGCAGGATAGGTGCCCCCATCGTAGAGCTCTCAAAGTGCTTTCCAACGGTATGCTGTATGCCGCGTAACTCGTTACGGATCAAAAGTTATGGGTACCGGAGCGACGGATACCTAATCATAAGCCCCACGCCTCTATTTGCGGGCCCTGCCTCTACGTGAAGTGAAGTTGTCTTGCCCAAGGTGCCATGTGATTCGATAATAGAAATGTGATGGATTAGGTTGTAGTCCTTTTCGCAGCTCACGACGTACAATTCGGGATGAAAAAATAGCGCAAAAGAAGAAAAGTATCCCGAAATTGATTAAAACATTCAATTTTCAGCTCAGAAACAGGCGTAGCCGAGCAAGATGGGGTGTCCTTGTCGTAGAGCTCTCGGAGAGCTTTCCAACGGTATTCTGTGCGCCGCGTAACTCCTTACGGATCAAAAGTTTTGAGCACCGGAGTGACAGATACCTGGTCATAAGCCCCATGCCCTCTGTTCGCGGGCCCTGCCTCTACGTGAAGTGAAGTTGTCTTGCCCAAGGTGCCGTGTGATTCTACAATAAAAATGTGATGGATTAGGTTGTCATCCTATTTGCGGCTCACGACGTACGATCCGGAACAGGAAAAAAACATAAAAGAAGAAAAGTGTCCCAAAACTTATGAAAATATTCGATTTTGGGCTCCAAAAACAGGCGCAACCGAACAGGTTAGGTGCCCCCATCGTAGAGCTCTCAGAGAGCTTTTGAAAGGTATGTTGTGCGCCGCGTAACTCCTTACGGATCAAAAGTTTTAGGCACCGGAGCGACAGATACCTGGTCACAAGCCATACGCCCTCTATTTGCGGGCCCTGCCTGTATGTGAAGTGAAGTTGTCTTGCCCAAGGTGCTGTGTGATTCGGTATTAGAAAGGTGATGGATTAGGTTGTCGTCCTTTTTGCGGCTCAGGACATACGATCCGTGACGAAAAAATAATACAAAAGAAGAAAAATAGTCCCAAAACTGATGAAAATGTTGGATTTTGGTCTCTAAAAATAGGCGTAGTCAAGCAAGCTTGGTGCCCCCGTCGTAGAGCTCTCGGAGAGCTTTCCAACGGTATTCTGTGCACCGCATAACTCCTTACGGATCAAAAGTTATGAGCATTGGAGGGACGGATACCTTGTCATAAGCCCCCATGCCCTCTGTTTGCGGGCCTGCCTCTACGTGAAGTGAAATTGTCTTGCCCAAGGTGCCATGTGATTCTGTAATAGAAATGTGATGGATTAGGTTGTCGTCCTTTTCGCGGCTCACGACGTACGATCTGCGACGGAAAAAATGCATAAAAGAAGAAAAGTGTCCCTAAACTTATGAAAATATTCGATTTTGGGCCTCGAAAACAGGGGCAGCCGAGCAGGTTAGGTGCCCCTATCGTAGAGCTCTTAGAGAGCTTTCGAACGGTATGCTGTGCACTGCGTAACTCCTTACGGATCAAAAGTTATGAGCACTGGAGCGACGGATACCTGGTCATAAGCCCCACACCCTCTGTTTGCGGGCCCTACCTCTACGTCAAGTGAAGTTGTCTTGCCCAAGGTGCCATGTGATTCGGTAATTGAAATGTGATGGATTAGGTTGTCGTCCTTTTCGCGGATCACAACGTACGATCCGGGACGAAAAAACAGAGTAAAAGAAGAAAAGTATCCCGAAACTGATGAAAACGTTCGATTTTGGGCTCCGAAAATAGGCCCAGTCGAGCAAGGTTAGTGCCCCCGTCGTAGTGCTTTCGAAGAGCTTTCCAACGGTGAGCTATGCGCCGCGTAACTCCTTACGGATCAAAAGTTATGAGCACTGGAGCGACGGAGACCTGGTCACAAGCCCCACGCCCTCTGTTTGCATGCCCAGCCTCTACGTGAAGTGAAATTGTCTTGCCTAAGGTGCCATGTGATTTGGTTATAGAAATGTGATGGATTAGATTGTCATCCTTTTCGCAGCTTACAACGTACGATCCAGGAAGAAAAAATAGCGCAAAAGAAGAAAAGTGTCCCAAAACTTATGAAAATGTTCAATTTTGGGCTCCGAAAATAGGCGCAACTGAGCAGGCTAGGCGCCCCCATCGTAGAGCTCTCAAAGTGCTTTCCAACGGTATGTTGTGTGCCGCATAACTCGTTACGAATCAAAAGTTGTGGGCACCGGAGCAACGGATACCTGGTCACAAGCCCTACGCCCTCTGTTTGCGGGCCCTGCCTCTACGTGAAGTGAAGTTGTCTTGACCAAGGTGCCATGTGATTCAATAATACAAAATGTGATGGATTAGGTTGTCGTCCTTTTTGCGGCTCACGACGTACGATCCGGGACGAAAAAATAGCGCAAAAGAAGAAAAATGTCCCAAAATTGATGAAAATGTTCGATTTTGGGCTCCGAAAACAAGCACAGCCGAGGAAGCTAAGTGCCCCCGTCGTAGAGCTCTCGGAGAGCTTTCTAACGGTATGTTGTGCGCAGCGTAACTCCTTACGGATCAAAAGTTATGAGCACCGGAGCGACGGATACCTAGTCATAAGCCCCACACCCTCTGTTTGCGGGCCCTGCCTCTATGTCAAGTGAAGTTGTCTTGCCCAAGGTGCCGTGTGATTCGGTAATAGAAATGTAATGGATTAGGTTGTCGTCCTTTTCGCGGCTCACGATGTGCGGTCCGGGACGAAAAAAACAGTGCAAAAGAAGAAAAGTGTCCCGAAACTGATGAAAACGTTCAATTTTGGTCTTCGAAAATAGGTGCAGTCGAGCAAGATTAGTGCCCCCGTTGTAGAGCTCTCAGAGAGCTTTCCAACGGTATGTTGTGCACCTCTTAACTCCTGACGGATAAAAAGTTATGAGCACCGGAGCAACGGAGACCTGGTCACAAGCCCCATGCCCTCTGTTTGCGTGCCCAGCCTCTACATGAAGTGAAATTGTCTTGCCCAAGGTGCCGTGTGATTTGGTAATAGAAATGTGATGGATTAGGTTGTTGTCCTTTTCACGGCTCACGACGTACGATCCGGGAAGAAAAAACAGCGCAAAAGAAGAAAAGTGTCCCAAAACTTATGAAAATGTTCAATTTTGTTCTATGAAATTAGGCGCAACCGAGCAGGCTAGGTGCCCCCATCATAGAGCTCTTAGAGAGCTTTCCAACAGTATGCTGTGTGCCGCATAACTCCTTACGAATCAAAAGTTATGAGCACCGGAGTGACAAATACTTGGTCATAAGCCCCCGCCCTCTGTTCGCGGGCCCGCCCTCTACGTCAATTGAAGTTGTCTTGCCCAAGGTACCATGTGAGTCGGTAATAGAAATGTGATGAATTATGTTGTCATCCTTTTCACGGCTCACGAAGTACGATCCGGGACGAAAAAAAAAAGCGTAAAAGAAGAAAAGTGACCCAAAACTTATGAAAATATTTGATTTTGGGCTCCAAAAACAGGCGCAACCGAGCAGGTTAGGTGCCTCCATCGTAGAGCTCTTAGAGAGCTTTCGAACGGTATGATGTACGCCACATAACTCTTTACGGATCAAAAGTTATAGGCACCGGATCGACGGATACCTGGACACAAGCCCCATGCCCTCTATTTACGGGCCCTATCTCTATGTGAAGTGAAGTTGTCTTGCCCAAGGTGACATGTGATTCAGTAATAGAAATGCGATGGATTAGGTTGTCGTCCTTTTCGCGGCTCACGACGTACGATCTGGGATGAAAAAAAGCATAAAAGAAGAAAATAGTCCCAAACTGATGAAAATGTTGGATTTTGGGCTCCAAAAATATGCTCAGTGGAGCAAGCTTGGTGCCCCCGTTGTAGAGCTCTCGGAGAGCTTTCCAATGGTATGCTGTGCGCCGCGTAACTCCTTACAGATCAAAAGTTATGAGTACCAGAGCGACGGAGACCTGGTCACAAGCACCACGCCCTCTGTTTGCTTGCCCAACCTCTACGTGAAGTGAAATTGTCTTGCCCAAGGTGCCGTGTGATTCGGTAATAGAAATGTGATGGATTAGGTTGTCGTCCTTTTCGCGGCTCACGACGTACGATCCGTGATGAAAAAATAGCACAAAAGAAGAAAAGTGTCCAAAACTTATGAAAATGTTCGATTTTGGGCTCCGAAAACAGGCGCAACCGAGCAGGCTAGGTGCCCCCATCGTAGAGTTCTTAAAGTGCTTTCCAACGGTATGCTGTGCACCACGTAACACGTTACAGATCAAAAGTTATGGGCACCGGAACGACGGATACCTGGTCACAAGCCCCACGCCCTCTGTTTGCGGACCCTACCTCTATGTGAAGTGAAGTTGTCTTGCCCAAGGTGCCGTGTGATTCGGTAATAGAAATGTGATGGATTAGGTTGTCGTCCTTTTCGTGGCTCACGACGTACGATCCGGGACGAAAAAATAGTGCAAAAGAAGAAAAGTATCCCTTAAATGATGAAAACGTTTGATTTTTCGTGTGTTAGCATTAGAATCTGTGCATTTATCTTGAAGTAGGTGCATTAGTCTTGAAGTTAGTGTCTTACCTCATATTTTGTGTCTACCTCATAATTCGTGCCCTAGACCTAGGAATCCGTGCCACCACGTTAATCAAGAAAGAATCCTACACAAAGCACTAGACACTAAAATAATCCTACACAATCCACTAACCAATATTGTATTCCTAATTCAAATTCTCTACAAACTCCACTAATAATAAAATAATACTAAACTGTTCCTACATTTCCCACTATCTATTATTCTATTCATAATTCAACTTATCAATAAACATTCCTATATTTTATTCTACCTAGATTCCCTAAATTCCCAACATTCCTATGACAATTCTATGACACAAATGCATAAAAATTAACCCAAAACCCTACCCAATTCACCCAAAATCTCGACACATGCATATGCCCATGCTAGGATGATTCAAATTGTGCTTCTTGGAGACACAAATCTTATTTTTGCATGCCCAAGGCCAACATTTGCATCAACAATAGCAAAAGCTTCTATTTTCTCTCATTTCTCTCACCCTCCTCGCATTTCTCTCTCTCCCTCTCATTCTTCTCTCTCAATCTCAGTTTTGGCTGAGTTCCTTCACTTCACAGCTCAACTTCATCACACCATAGTTAGTCAAGACAAGCAACAAGCAATGAAACTCGCCCAAGCTAGCTAGGATGCAAGAATCACACGTGCAAGCTTTTTGAACAACCATTTCGGCCTTGGTGAGTTTGCTAGCTTGCATTTCTTTTCTTCTTGTTCTAACCACATGCATCTACTAAGAACTTGGTCACTAAGCTAGGAAAAATAGAGAGAAATCGGGTGGTGTCTTGGCTAAGCAAGGAAGAAGAAGAAATTTGTGCTTCATCAAGTTTTGTGCATCTTCTTGTTGATTTGCTAAGGTGAGGGCTAAAACCTTTTGAAAATCCTTCAAAAATCCACATGCATGCTCTTAAATGTATGTCTTTGCTTCTGTACTTGAGTTATATGTGTGTTCATAAGCTTTTACAACCATGCATGGCAAGATTTTGGCTTGAAGTTGATGATAGATGAAGTCGGGTTTGTTGACAGCTCTCTGACTTGTTGCGAGGTGAGTTTGGCTAGGAAAATGATATTGAAAATGCATTAAAATTGGTAGGTGACTATTTTTGCCAGTTTTGAACATTTTTCACAGAAATAGGACAAATATAATTTTGACTCTAAGGTCCTCAAAATGGCAAATCATTAAAATGTGTCCAAATCTGGAAGTCTGGAAAAATGAAGCAGGTTTTGGCAGATGCACTGACCTTGTGGAACGAACCAGTTTCACTTAGTGTTATGCTTAGAAAAATTGTTGTAACTTCTCTTGTTGAATTAAATGCTTGGGATTGTGGCTTGAGATGTTGTGTGGACTGTTTTGAGTACTTGGGGATGTTGAATTAATTGATGTATGACTTGAGATTGACTTTGAGTTGACTTGGGGCTTAATCGCACGGGTAAGCACGAAATGGAAACTCTAGTGACTAGGCGAACTTGCTAAGTGTTGATCCTTTGAATATTGAGTGTAATTATATGTTTAGTAGGCTGCCCGTAGTTTCCTTATAGCCCTAAATGTGATTTTGATTCGTTGCATGTTGACAAATAGGCCTTTCTTGCATCCGAACCACGTAGATTATTGTTGCATGTTGAATAACCTTATTATTTGATTTTGTGGATGTTGAAATGAGTTATATGACCTGATTTACGTACATTACATGGCTTCCCGTTTAATGTTCATATAACTCCATGTGCATTTCAAGTGAAATTTCTTGCCTATTCGTGCCTCGCTTGTTTACTTGTCAATGTGCAATCTTATGACTATCCGGAGGCAACCTGCTTTGTTGTCCTCCTAATGTGATATATTAAATGTCACAAATGTGCATAGCATACAAGGTTGCAACCTTTCATTCTGGCATGGTAGCGTTCACGCACACCGGGCGGCATCGCGCTTGCCGGTGCAACCGTGACTACCATGTTCCAATTTCCTCTCTCGCTTGGAGGCTAGACTTTCTCGAAGAGTTGGGTCATAGGATTTCGAGGTACATCCGAAGTACACCCACTTGGCGTGTTAAGGGGATGATTTGAAATCGGCCGCAACAACTGAGAGCAAAAGCTCACCGTATCCTTTTTCTATATGTATAAGTACTCTCGCTTGGTTCCTAGAAAACCTCAAGGAGGAAAGACTGGTAATTGTGTTCCTTTACTTTGCATTATTGTTATGTACTTAATTGTGTTATATTCATGCTTGCAAAAGGATTTTCATAAGTTGAACCGGAAAATGAGTTTCAAAACCTATTTCTCGTTCCCCCTCGTTGAGTTCATAAGGACTCATCCTCTTTTATCATCTCAGGTGAAGAAGATCAAGAACAGGTACCTGAGGACGATGTGTCTAACGATGATTCCTTGGAGTGATTGCCTGTCCTATGTGCCTTGCGTGATTATGGCTATTTGTGAACTATGCTACTTGAAGACTATTTCTTTTTATGTTGCTTGATGTGTAATGTAAAATACCCCCGTTGTAATTTGGGATCCAATTTTGGTTTGTACTGATGTTAACTAGACAGACACTAGACACTACTATGGTCATCTTGCTATTATTACTGCTAGTACCTATAATAGGATTATGAAGTATTAGGTAAGGGCTAAGTAAAATGAACCAACCAAATCTTAAGCAGGTACACGTTATTAAGCTAAGATCAACAGGTACTTTTGTAACGAGGATAAACAAACAAACGAGACATAGCATCATGCTAGGTTACTAATCAAACGAGACATCGAGATAACCAGTAGGCATTTCAATTGATGGTAAATAGTAATCCTAGTTGGAAATGAAATTGAGATGGTAAATTTGAGGCGTTTAGAGAATTAGGTCAAACCAAAGAGCCCATTACAGCCGTTATGCTGCCGGTTTTCCAGAAAATTTTTGAGTTTAGGCCAAACCGTTAAGTGTTAAATCTTCATAAATGGTTAAGTATGTGATATAACTTGAACGTTAGATCACAGCCTAGTCTAACCTTTATAGGCCGGGTTGGGGCGTGACTTCTGTTCGCGGGCCCTGCCTCTACGTGAAGTGAAGTTGTCTTGCCCAAGGTGCCGTGTTATTCGGTAATAGAAATGTGATGGTTTAGGTTGTCATCCATTTTGCGGCTTACGGCGTATGATCCGGGACGGAAAAAAAAGCGTAAAAGAATAAAAGTATCCCAAAACTGATGAAAATATTCGATTTTAGGCTCTGAAAACAAGCGCAACTGAGCAGGTTAGGTGCCCCTAACGTAGAGCTCTCAGAGAGCTTTCGAAGGATATGCTGTGCGCCGCGTAACTTCTTACGAATCAAAAGTTATAGGCACCAGAGCGACGGATACGTGGTCACAAGCCCCACGCCCTCTGTTTGCGGGCCCTGTCTCTATGTGAAGTGAAGTTGTCTTGCCCAAGGTGCCGTGTGATTCGGTAATAGAAATGTCATAGATTAGGTTGTCGTCCTTTTCACGGCTCACGACGTACGATCCGGGATGAAAAAATAGCGCAAAAGAAGAAAATAGTCCAGAAATTAATGAAAATGTTGGATTTTGGGCTCTGAAAATAGGCACAATCGAGCAAGCTTTGTGCCCTCGTCGTAGATCTCTCGAAGAGCTTTCCAACGGTATGCCGTGCGCCGCGTAACTCCTTACAGATCAAAAGTTATGAGCACCGGAGCGACGGAGACCTGGTCACAAGCCCACGCCCTCTGTCTGCGTGCCCAGCCTCTATGTGAAGTGAAATTGTCTTGCCCAAGGTGCCATGTGATTCGGTAATAGAAATGTGATGGATTAGGTTGTTGTCCTTTTCACGGCTCACGACGTACGATCTACGATGAAAAAACATCGCAAAAGAAGAAAAATTGTTCAAAAACTTATGAAAATTTTTGATTTTGGGCTCCGAAAAGAAGCGTAACGGAGCAGGCTAGGTGCCCTCATCGTAGAGCTCTCAAATTGCTTTCCAATGGTATGCTGTGCGCTGTTTAACTCGTTACGGATCAAAAGTTATGGGCACCGGAGCGACGGATACCTGGTCACTAGCCTTACGCCCTCTATTTGCGTGCCCTGCCTCTACGTGAAGTAAAGTTTTCTTGCCCAAGGTACCGTCTGATTTGGTAATAGAAATGTGTTGGATTAGGTTGTCGTCCTTTTCGCGGCTCACGACGTACGATCCTAGACGAAAAAAACAGCGTAAAAGAAGAAAAATGTCCCAAAACTGATGAAAAGTTCAATTTTGGGCTCCGAAAATAGGAGCAGCAGAGCAGGCTTGGTGCCCCCATTGTAGTGCTCTCGGAGAGATTGCCAACGGTATTAGGTGCACCGCGTAACTCCTTACGGATCAAAAGTTATGAGCACTGGAGCGACGGATACCTGCTCATAAGCCCCACGCCCTCTGTTTGCGGGCCCTGTCTCTACGTGGAGTGAAGTTGTCTTGCCCAAGGTGCCATGTGATTCAGCAATAGAAATGTGATAGATTAGGTTGTTGTCCTTTTCGCGGCTCACGACGTACAATCCGAGAAGGAAAAAAAGCGTAAAAGAAGAAAAATGTCCCAAAACTTATGAAAATATTTGATTTTGGGCTCCGAAAACAAGAGCAGCCGATCAGGTTAGGTGCCCCCAACGTAGAACTCTCAGAGAGCTTCCGAACGGTATGTTGTGCGCCGCGTAACTCCTTACAAATCAAAAGTTATGAGAATCGGAGCGACGGAGACCTGGTCACAAGCCCCACGCCCTCTGTTTGCGTGCCCAGCCTCTACGTGAAGTGAAATTGTCTTGCCCAAGGTACCGTGTGATTCGGTAATAGAAATGTGATGGATTAGGTTGTTGTCCTTTTCGCGGCTCACGACGTACAATCCGGGAAGGAAAAAAAGCGTAAAAGAAGAAAAATATCCCAAAACTTATGACAATATTAGATTTTGGGCTCCGAAAACAGGCGCAGCTGAGCAGGTTAGGTGCCCCCATCGTAGAGCTCTCAGAGAGCTTTCGAACGGTATGCTGTGCACCGCGTAACTCCTTATAGATCAAAAGTTATGAGAACTGGAGCGACGGAGACCTGGTCACAAGCCCCACGCCCCCTGTTTGCGTGCCCAGCCTCTGCGTGAAGTGAAATTGTCTTCCCAATGTGTCGTGTGATTCGGTAATAGAAATGTGATGGATTAGGTTGTCGTCATTTTTGCGGATCATGACGTACGATCTGGGACGAAAAAAACGGTGCAAAATAAGAAAAGTGTCCCAAAACTTATGAAAATGTTCGATTTTGGGATCCAAAAATAGGCGCATCCGAGAAGGCTAGGTGCCCCTATCGTAGAGCTCTCAAAGTGCTTTCCAACGGTACGCTGTGCACCACGTAACTCGTTACGGATCAAAAATTATGGGCACCGGAGCGACGGATACCTTGTCACAAACCCCACGCCCTCTATTTGTGGGCCCTGTCTCTACGTGAAGTGAAGTTGTCTTACCCAAGGTGCCGTGTGATTCGGTAATAAAAATGTATTGGATTAGGTTGTCGTCCTTTTCGCGCCTCACGAAGTACAATCTGGGATAAAAAAAAACAACGCAAAAGAAGAAAAGTATCCCAAAACTGATGAAAACATTAGATTTTGGGCTCCGAAAACAGGCGCAGCCTAGCAAGTTTGGTGCCCCCGTCGTAGAGCTCTCGGAGAGCTTTCCAACAGTATTCTGTGCGCCGCGTAACTCCTTACAGATCAAAAGTTATAAGCACTGGAGCAACGGATACCTGGTCATAAGCCCCGCGCCCTCTGTTTGCGGGCCTGCCTCTACGTTAAGTGAAGTTGTCTTGCCCAAGGTGTCATGTGATTCTGTAATAGAAATGTGATTGATTAGGTTGTCGTCCTTTTCCCGGCTCACGACGTACGATGCGGGATGAAAAAACAACGCGAAAGAATAAAAGTGTCCCAAAACTGATGAAAACATTCAATTTTAGGCTCCGAAAACAGGCGCAGTAGAGCAAGCTTGATGCCCCATTTGTAGAGCTCTCAGAAAGCTTTCCAACGGTATTCTGTGCGCCGCGTAACTCCTTACTGATCAAAAGTTATGAGCACCGGAGCGACGGATGCCTGGTCATAAGCCCTACGCCCTCTGTTTGTGGGCCCTGCCTCTACGTGAAGTGAAGATCCCTTGCCCAAGGTGTCGTGCAATTCGACAGTAGAAATATGATGGATTAGGTTGTTGTTCTTTTCGCGGCTCACGACGTACGATCCGCGACGAAAAAAGCGTATAAAGAAGAAAAGTTTCACAAAACTTATGAAAATATTCGATTTTGGGCTTCGAAAACATTTGCAGCCAAGCAGGTTAGGTGCCCCCATCGTAGAGCACACAGAAAGCTTTCGAACGGTATGCTGTGCGCCGCGTAACTCTTTACGGATCAAAAGTTATGGGCACCGGAGCGACAAATACCTGGTCACAAGCCCCACGCCCTCTATTAGCGAGCCCTGCCAGTACGTGAAGTGAAGTTATCTTGCCCAAGGTGTCGTGTGATTCGGTAATAGAAATGTGATGGATTAGGTTGTTGTCCTTTTCGCGGCTCATGACGTACAATCTGAGACGGAAAAAATAGTAGAAAAGAAGAAAAGTGTCCCGAAACTGAAGAAAATGTTCGATTTTTTGCTCCAAAAAACAGGCGCAGCCGAGCAAGCTTGCTTCCCCCATCGTAGAGCTCTCGGAGAGCTTTCCAACGGTATGTTGTACGCCACGTAACTCCTTACGAATCAAAAGTTATAAGCACCGGAGCGACGGATACCGGGTCACAAGCCCCACTCCCTCTGTTTATGGGCTCTGCCTCTACGTGAAGTAAAGTTGTCTTGGCCAAGGTGCCGTGTGATTCGGTAATAGAAATGTGTTGGATTAGGTTGTCGTCCTTTTCGCGGCTCACGACGTACGATCCAGGACGAAAAAATAGCATAAAAGAAGAAAAGTGACCCAAAACTTATGAAAATGTTCAAATTTGGGCTCTGAAAACAGGCGCAGCCGAGCAGGCTAGGTGCCCTCATGGTAGAGCTCTCAGAGAACTTTCAAACGGTATGATGTGCGCCGGGTAACTCGTTACGGATAAAAAGTTATGGGCACCGGAGCGACGGATACCTGGTCACAAGCCTCACGCACTCTCTTTGCGGGCCCTGCCTTTATGTGAAGTGAAGTTGTCTTGCCCAAGGTTCCGTGTGATTCGGTAATAGAAATGTGATGGATTAGGTTGTCGTCCCGTTTGCAGCTCATGACGTTCGATCTAGGATGGAAAAAACAGCGCAAAAGAAGAAAAGTGTCCTGATAATGATGAAAACGTTCAATTTTGGGCTGATTAAACAGGCGCAGCCGAGCAAGCTTGGTGCCCCCCGTCGTAGAGCTCTCGGAGAGCTTTACAACGGTAAGTTGTGCACTGCGTATCTCCTTACGGATCAAAATGTATGACCATCGGAGCGACGGATACTAGGTCCTAAGCCCCACGCCCTCTGTTTGCGGTCCCAGCCTATACGTGAAGTGAAGTTGTCTTGCCAAAGGTGCCGTGTGATTCGGTAATAGAAATGTGATGGATTAGGTTGTCGTCCTTTTCGCGGCACACGACGTACGATCCGGGACGAAAAAATAGCAAAAAAGCATAAAAGTGTCCCAAAACATATGAAAATGTTCAATTTTGGGCTCCGAAAATAGACGTAGTCGAGCAGGCTAGGTGCCCCCATCGTAGAGCTTTCTAACGTTATGCTGTGCGCCACGTAACTCCTTACGGATCAAAAGTTATGGGCACCGGAGCGACGGATACCTGGTTACAAGCCACACACCCTCTGTTAGCGAGCCCTGCCACTACGTGAAGTGAAGTTATCTTGCCCAAGGTGCCGTGTGATTCGGTAATAGAAATGTGATGGATTCGGTTGTCGTCCTTTTCGCGGCACACAACGTACGATCCGGGACGAAAAAATAGCAAAAAAGTAGAAAAGTGTCCCAAAACATATGAAAATGTTCAATTTTGGGCTCCAAAAACAGACGTAGCCGAGCAGGCTAGGTGCCCCCATCGTAGAGCTTTCCAACGGTATGCTGTGCGGCGCGTAACTCCTTACGGATCAAAAGTTATGGGCACCGGAGCGACGGATACATGGTTACAAGCCCCACGCCCTCTATTTGTGGGCCTTGACTCTATGTGAAGTGAAGTTGTCTTGCCGAAGGTGCCATGTGATTCGGTAATAGAAATGTGATGGATTAGGTTGACGTCCCTTTCGTGGTACGATCCAGGATGAAAAAATAGCGTAAATGAAGAAAAGTATCCCGAAAATGATGGAAATGTTTGAGTTTTGGCTGCTTAAAAAGGCACAGCCGAGCAAGCTTGGTGCCCCCGCCGTAGAGCTCTCGGAGAGCTTTCCAACGGTATACTGTGCACCGCGTAACTCCTTACGGATCAAAAGTTATGAGCATCGGAGCGACGGATACCTAGTCCCAAGTCCTAAGCCCCACGCCCTCTGTTTGCGGTCCCAGCCTCTACGTGAAGTGAAGTTGTCTTGCCCAAGGTGTCGTGTGATTCGGTAATTGAAATGTGATGGATTAGGTTGTGGTCCTTTTCGCGGCTCACAACGTACGATTCGGGACGAAAAAATAGCGCAAAATAAGAAAAGTGTCCCAAATCTTATGAAAATGTTCGATTTTGGGCTCGGAAAAAAGGCGAAACTGAGCAGGCTAGCTGTTCCCATCGTAGATCTCTTGGAGAACTTTCCAATGGTATGTTGTGTGCTGCATAACTCATTACGAATCAAAAGTTATGGGCACCGGAGCGACGGATATCTGGTCACAAGCCCCACGCCCTCGGTTTGATGGCCCAGCCTCTACATAAAGTGAAGTTTTCTTGCCCAAGGGGCCGTGGGATTTGGTAATAAAAATATGTTCGATTAGCTTGTCGTCCTTTTTGCGGCTCACGACGTAAGATCCAGGATGGAAAAACAGCGCAATGGAAGAAAAGTATCCCAAAACTGAAGAAAACGTTCGATTTTGGACTCAAAAAATAGGCGAAGCCGAGCAGGCTTTCCGCCCACATCGTAGAGCTCTCGGAGAGCTTTCCAATGGTATGCTGTGCACCGCGTAACTCTTTACGGATCAAAAGTTATGGGCACCGGAGCGACGGATACCTGGTCACAAGCCCCACGCCCAGTGTTTGCGAGCCCAGCCTCTATGTGAAGTGAAGTTGTCTTGCCCAAGGTGCCATGGGATTCGGTAATAGAAATGTGATGGATTAGGTTGTCGTCCTTTTCGCGGCTCACGACGTACGATCCGGGACGGAAAAATAGCGCAAAAGAAGAAAAGTTTTCCGAAACTAATGAAAATGTTCGATTTTGGTCTTTGAAAACAGGCACTACCAAGCAAGCTAGGTGCCACCGTCGTAGAGCTCTTGGAGAACTCTCCAACGATATGTTGTGCGCCGCGTAACTCCTAACGGATCGAAAGTTATGAGCACCGGAGAGACAGATACGTGGTCACAAGTCCCACGCCCTCTGTTTACGGGCCCAGCCTCTACGTGAAGTAAAGTTGTCTTGCCCAAGGTTCCGTACAATTCGGTAATAGAAATGTGATGGATTAGGTTGTCATCCTTTTCGCGGCTCACGACGTAAGATCCAGGATGGAAAACCGGCGCAAAAGAAGAAAAGTATCCCAAAACTGATGTAAACATTCGATTTTGGGCTCCAAAAATAGGGGCAGCCGAGCAACCTTGGTGCCCCCGTCGTAGAGCTCTCGAAGAGCTTTCCAATGGTATGCTGTGCGCCGCGTAACTCCTTACTGATCAAAAGTTATGACCACCGGAGCGACGGATACCTGGTCACAAGCCCCACGCCTCTGTTTGTGGGCCCAGCCTCTACGTGAAGTGAAGTTGTCTTGGCCAAGGTGCCGTGTGATTCGGTAATAGAAATGTGTTGGATTAGCTCGTCGTCCTTTTCGAGGCTCACGACATACGATCCGGGACAGAAAAACAAAGTAAAAGAAGAAAAGTGCCCCAAAACTTATGAAAATGTTCAATTTTGGGCTCGAAAAACAGGCGCAGCTGAGTAGGCTAGGTGCCCCCATCGTAGAGCTCTCAGAGTGCTTTTCAACGGTATGCTGTGCGCCGCATAACTCCTTACGAATCAAAAGTTATGGGCACCGGAGAGACAGATACGTGGTCACAAGGCCCACGCGCTCTGTTTGTGGGCCCAGCCTCTACTTGTAGTGAAGTTGTCTTGCCCAAGGTGCCGTATGATTCGGTAATAGAAATGTGATGGAATAGGTTGTCATCCTTTTCGCGGCTCACGACGTACGATCCAGGATGGAAAACCGGCGCAAAAGAAGAAAAGTATCCCAAAACATATGAAAACATTCGATTTTGGGCTCCAAAAACAGGGGCAGCCGAGCAACCTTGGTGCCGCCGTCGTAGAGCTCTCGAAGAGCTTTCCAATGGTATGCTGTGCGCCGCGT
>NW_026292319.1:0-21206 GCF_023091745.1 Budorcas taxicolor
TTTCAGGGAATAGTTTAAGTAGAACTTCAGCTTTGGGTGTTGATGGTGAGGCTATCGCTTCTTCCTTGAGTCTTAGGGAGGTTAATTGTTCTCCTTTTCTGGTTTACAAGACCAGCGTATTAATTTTACTACAAAGACTTGTCTTCATTTCAGGAGATTGTTTTCGATGGTGCTGGCTAGTGGTATTATTGCCAGGATGATGAGGAAATATATGATGGATGCTAATTGTCCGATGGTGATGTAGGGGTGTTCAACCGGTTGTCCTCCGATTCATGTAAGTGTTAATAGGTCTGCTATTAAAAGTCAGGAATATGCATTGGCTGATTGGTCGGAACATTATGCTTCGTTGTTTGGATGTGTGGAGGAAGGGTACGAGTGTTAAGATCAAGATGGAAAGGACTAAGGCTAGGACTCCTCCCAGTTTATTGGGGATTGATCGTTAGGATTGCGTATGCAAATAGGAAAAACCATTCTGGCTTAATGTGGGAGGGTGTACTGAGTGGGTTTGCTGGAGTATAATTATCCGGGTCTCCGAGTAGGTCGGGAGTGAATAGTACTAGTGATATGAGGATGAGGATTAATAGTATGATGCCTAGGATGTCCTTGATGGTGAATAAGGGTGAAATGGAATTTTGTCTGTGTCTGATGGAATTCCTGTGGGGTTGTTGGATCCTGTTTCGTGGAGGAAAATTAAGTGGATTATGGTGAGAGCTACAATGATAAATGGGAGGATGAAGTGGAAAGCGAAGAATCGGGTGAGGGTGGCTTTGTCTACTGAAAATCCCCCTCAGATTCATTCAACTAGGTTGGTGCCAATGTATGGATTGCCGAGAGGAGGTTGGTAATGACTGTTGCTCCTCAGAATGATATCTGTCCTCATGGTAGGACATAGCCTATGAATGCTGTGGCTATTGTTGTAAATAGGAGAATTACTCCGATGTTTCATGTTTCTAAGAAGGTATATGATCCGTAATATAGGCCTCGTCCTACATGCATAAATAGGCAGATAAAAAATATTGATGCTCCGTTTGCGTGCATATATCGGATGATTCAGCCATAGTTTACGTCTCGACAAATGTGGGTTACAGAGGAGAATGCTATTGTTGTATCGGATGTGTAGTGTATTGCTAGGAATAGGCCTGTTAAGATTTGTAGAGCTAAGCAAGTGCCTAGGAGGGATCCAAAGTTTCATCATGATGAGATGTTTGATGGAGTTGGGAGGTCAATGAGTGCGTTGTTTACGATTTTTATTAGTGGGTGAGTTTTTCGGATGTTGATCATTAGTGTTCTTGTAGTTGAATAACAACGATGGTTTTTCATATCATTAGTCATGGTTAGATTCCATGCAGGAATAATGATTATGTACATTGTATTTATTTTAAGTGTAATTTTTGTGATGGGCTTTGTAGGGTTTTCTTCAAAACCTTCGCCTATTTATGGGGGGTTGGGGATTGATTGTGAGTGGTGGGGTTGGGTGTGGTATTGTGTTAAATTATGGTGGTTCTTTTTAGGTTTAATGGTTTTTTTAGTTTATTTAGGGGGTATAATGGTGGTTTTTGGTTATACGACAGCTATGGCTACTGAGCAGTATCCTGAGGTTTGGGTTTCTAATAAGGTTGTTTTAGGAACGTTTATTACTGGTTTGTTGATGGAGTTTTTTATAATTTACTATGTGTTGAAGGATAAGGAGGTGGAGATTGTGTTTAAGTTTAATGGTATGGGGGATTGGGTAATTTATGATACAGGGGATTCTGGGTTTTTTAGTGAGGAGGCCATGGGGATTGCTGCTTTGTACAGCTATGGTACTTGATTAGTTATTGTTACTGGTTGATCTTTATTAATTGGTGTAGTGGTGATTATAGAGATTACTCGTGGAAATTAAGTAGAATTGTGCTAGTGAAAATCGTAATTAGGAAGGAAAGGAAATATAATTTAATTAAGCCTTTATTGGTTTGTGATTATGATAGATGTTTTTATTTGGGTTAGTGAGATGGTTTTTGGTATAATGGTTTCTAGTCAGGTTAGGTCTAGAAGGGAGGATGCTGATTTTTGGCTTATTGTTAGATTTATATAGGGGGTTAAGCGGTGTATGACTGTGGGATAATATCCTAGTAGGTTAGAAAATTTGAATATGTTTGATGGGTAATTGAACTTTAAGTAGTGGGTTATGTTGTTAATTTCTAGTGCTAGAATAAAGCCTAGGATTGTAATTGTTAGGGCGGTGATTTTTAGGTAGTAGGGTATAGTTGATTGGGGAATGGTTGTTGGGGGGATGTTGTTAGAAATGATGAATCCTGCGAAAAGACTTCCGATTAGTAAGCGTTTAATTGAGTTAATTAGGAATGGGTTGTTTTCATTAATAGAAATAAGGGTTGGGAATCGGGGTTGTCCTAGGAGTGTGAAGAAAATAATACGGGTACTGTAGATAGCTGTGAAGGAGATGGCGATTAGTGTTATTAAGAGGGCTCAGGCGTTGGTATATGACGTGTTGGCGGATTCAATAATTAGATCTTTGGAGTAGAATCCGGTGAGGAAAGGTATTCCTGTTAGTGCAAGGCTGCCAATAATAAGGGCTGTTGCGGTGAATGGTATGGCTTTAATAGGCCTCCTATTTTTCGAATATCTTGTTCGTTATTTAGATTGTGGATGATGGAGCCGGAGCATAGAAATAATATGGCTTTGAAGAAAGCGTGGGTGCAGATGTGAAGAAGTGCTAGGTGAGGCTGGTTAATTCCAATTGTTACTATCATAAGGCCGAGTTGGCTGGATGTAGAGAAGGCGATGATTTTTTTAATGTCATTTTGGGTGAGGGGCACATATTGCTGTAAATAGTGTGGTAATGGCTCCTAGGCATAGTATAGTAGATTGGATGAGTTTATTGTTTTCTGTTAATGGATAAAAGCGGATTAGTAAGAAAATACCTGCTACTACTATTGTACTTGAGTGGAGTAATGCTGAGACAGGTGTCGGACCCTCTATTGCGGAGGGTAATCATGGGTGCAGGCTAAATTGTGCGGATTTTCCGGTTGCGGCTAGAATTAGTCCTATTAGAGGTAGATTTGAGTTCTCTGGTTTTAGTAAGAAGATTTGTTGAAGGTCTCAAGTGTTGAGGTTAATTAGGAATCATGCTATTGCTAGGATAAATCCGATGTCGCCAATGCGGTTATATAGGATTGCTTGTAGAGCTGCTGTGTTTGCGTCTGCTCGTCCGTATCACCATCCAATTAGTAGAAATGATATAATTCCGACTCCTTCTCAGCCAATGAATAGTTGAAAGATGTTATTTGCAGTGACGAGGATGAGTATTGTGATAAGAAATAAGAGTAAGTACTTAAAAAATTGGTTGATGTTGGGGTCGGAATGTATGTATCATATTGAGAATTCTATGATGGATCATGTGACGAATAGTGATACTGGGATAAATATTGTCGAGAAGTAATCTATTTTGAAGCTGAGAGATAGTTTGAGGGTTTGGATGGTTAGTCAGTGTCAGTTTGAAATAATTATTTCTTGTCCTGTATGAATAAATATTATAGTGGGAATTATACTAGTGATAAAGGCGTATGAAATGGTTGTTTTTACGTAAAGTGGGTAATTGGTGAATTTGTGGGTGCTAAGACTAGTTGTCATGATGGGTACGGTTAGTAGGATTAGGGTAGTTAGTGTGAGGGATGGGAACAGGTTTATTACTTTTATTTGGAGTTGCACCAATTTTTTGGTTCCTAAGACCAATGGATAACTGCTATCCTTTAAAAGTTTGAAAAAGCCATGTTGTCAGGCATGGGAGCATAGAATTAGCAGTTCTTGCATACTTTTTCGGTAAATAAGAAGGTGATAGGCTTCTATTGTTAGATTCACAATCTAATGTTTTTTTAAACTATATTTACAGTATAGGGGTCCTAGGATAATTTTTGGGTTTAGGGATAGAAGCAGTAGTGGTAGTATGTGTAGTGATATGAGTGCATTTTCTCGTGTGAAGGAAGGTGAAATGTTATTGATATGATGAGTGTATTTGCCCCGTTGTGTTGTGATTAGTATATAGAGGGTGTAGAGAGTAGTGATTACTATGTTAAGTCCTATTAGAATAATTGTGATATTAGATCATGAAAAAGTCGATATTACTACAAATAGTTCTCCGATTAGGTTGATTGTTGGGGGTAGAGCCAGGTTGGTTAGACTTGCTAGGAGTCATCAGGTGGCTATTAGTGGAAGAAGTGTTTGTAGGCCGCGGGCTAAGATTATTGTACGGCTGTGAATTCGTTCGTAGTTAGAATTTGCTAGGCAGAAAAGTATAGAGGATGTAAGGCCGTGGGCAATTATCAGGGCGGTGGCTCCTATGTAGCTTCAGGGTGTTTGGATTAGGATTGCAACGATGACAAGTGCCATGTGGCTAATAGAGGAGTACGCGATGAGTGATTTCAGGTCCGTTTGACGAAGGCAAATTGAGCTGGTTATGATTATGCCTCATAGTGATAGCATGATGAATGGGTATGCTATAAAGTCGGTGATTGGATCTAGGAGAAGCGTAATTCGTAACATGCCGTATCCTCCTAGTTTTAGTAGGATTGCTGCAAGAACTATGGAGCCTGCAATTGGGGCTTCTACGTGGGCTTTGGGTAGTCAGAGATGAAGTCCGTATAGTGGTATTTTTACTATAAAGGCTATTATGCATGCTAGTCACATGAAGGTGTTGGATCAGGAGCTGGGTATTGGTTGTACTCAGTATTGTAGAATTAGGAAGTTTAGGGATCCTATTGTGTTTTGAATATAGATTAGTGCAACTAGTAAGGGTAGGGATCCTGCTAGTGTATAAAACAAGAAGTAGAGACCGGCATTTAGGCGTTCTGTTTGGTTCCCTCATCGGGTAATAATAATGAGTGTGGGAACTAGTGTTGCTTCAAATATAATATAAAAGAGAATTAGTTCTGTAGCAGAGAATGTCATAATTAGAAATAGTTGTAATAGGATTAGTATTGAGATGAAGAATTTTTTTCGGGCTGGGTTTTCTTTTGATAGGTGATGCTGGCTAGCTATAAGTATTAAGGGGAGGAGTCATATGGTTAGAATAAGTAGTGGTGTAGATAAGGAGTCGGAGAAGAAAGTTAATGAGAAGTTGAGGCTGTTATCGCCAAATTGGTTTATAAGGAGTAGGCTTGTAAGGCTAATTAGTAAGCTGTGGAGTGTGGAGTTAATTCAGATTATGTTATTTTTTGATAGCCAGGTTAGGGGTATAAGTATTATTGTGGAAATAATGTATTTTAGCATTGTAGCAGATTAAGGTTTTGTACGTAGTCGGTGCCGTATGTGTTTGATACCATTACTAGCAAGGATAGGCCTAGTGCTGCTTCGCAGGCTGCGAAAACTAGTAGAATAATGGGTATTATACTGGCTAAAGTGAAGTGTGAGTTTAGGATTATTAGGGTAGCTATAACGAATAAGGACAATATTATTCCTTCCAGGCATAGGAGGGAGGATATTAGGTGAGATCGATACATTAGTAATCCCGTGAGAGATACTATGAATGCTATTATAATATTTATGTATACGAGGGACATTTGGTACTTATGAGTTTGATCATAATCTAATGAGTCGAAATCATTTATTTTGGTTTAAACTAAGTACCATATTCGGTCCATTCTAATCCTTTTTGGGTTCATTCATAGGCTAGGCTTGTGGCTAGTAGGAAAATTAGGAGAAGGGATATAGTAAGCATTGTGTTAAGGTTAGTTGTTTGTGAGGCCCATGGTAGTGGTAGAAGTAGTGCAATTTCTAGATCGAAGAGGAGGAATGTGATAGCTACTAGAAAGAATTTTATGGAGAAAGGAAGGCGAGCAGATCCTATGGGGTCGAATCCACATTCGTATGGGCTTGTTTTTTCTGAGTATACGTTTAGTTGGGGGAGTCAGAATGCGATGGTCACGAGCAATGTAGCTAGTGTAAAGTTAGTTAGGAGGGTAATTATAAGGTTTATTGTTCTTTTTCGGGTTAGGCCGAAGCTAACTGATTGGAAGTCAGTTGTACTAATTAATACTAAAAGAACATGAGCCTCATCAGTAGATGGAAACATAGAGGAAAAGTCATACTACGTCTACGAAGTGTCAATATCAGGCAGCGGCTTCGAAGCCGAAATGGTGATTGGAGGTAAAGTGAAATTTTAGTTGGCGGAGGAAGCAGACAATTAAGAAAGTAGATCCAATAATGACATGGAGGCCGTGGAATCCTGTAGCTACGAAGAAAGTTGAGCCGTAAACTCCGTCTGAGATTGTAAAGGGAGCTTCATAGTATTCTGATGCTTGTAGAAGTGTAAAGTATACGCCTAACGTAATGGTGATGAATAAGGCTTGTAGCATGTGGTTACGGTTCCCTTCTATGAGGCTGTGGTGGGCTCAGGTAATGGAGACTCCTGAGGCTAGAAGGACAGAGGTGTTGAGTAGTGGGACTTCTAAGGGGTTAAGTGGGTGAATGCCTGTTGGGGGTCAGCAGCTGCCTAATTCGGGTGTAGGAGCAAGGCTTGAGTGATAGAAGGCTCAGAAGAAGCCAGTGAAGAATAGGACTTCGGAGACGATGAAGAGGATTATTCCGTAGCGAAGGCTTTTTTGGACAGCAGGAGTATGGTGGCCTTGAAAGGTACTTTCTCGGATTACATCTCGTCATCATTGGTATATTGTAAGTATGTTTGTTGTTAGGCCTAGGGTCAGTAGAGCTGTTGAATTGAAGTGAAATCACATGATGAGGCCAGATGTTATTAGGAGGGCAGATAGTGCTCCTGTGAGGGGTCAGGGACTTGGGTTTACTATGTGATAGGCGTGGGTTTGGTGTGTCATTATGTATTGTCGTGCAGATATAAGCTAACTAGGAGGGTGAATACGTAGGCTTGAACTATAGCTACTGCGAATTCGAGGATTGTTAGTAGAGCTAAAATAGTAAATGTAATAAGTGCTGTTGTGGTATTGATATTTAATAATGCAAGGGTAGCTCCTCCGATTAAGTGAATTAATAAGTGCCCTGCTGTGATGTTGGCTGTTAATCGTACGGCAAGGGCTACTGGTTGGATGAAGAGGCTGATGGTTTCGATAATTACCAGTATTGGGATTAGTGGGGTAGGTGTTCCTTGTGGTAGGAAGTGGGCGAGTGATGCTTTGGTTTTGTTGCGGAAGCCTGTAACTACGGCCCCTGCTCATAGGGGAATAGCCATGCCTAAATTTATTGATAGTTGTGTGGTTGGTGTAAATGAATGGGGTAATAAGCCTAATAAATTTGTAGACCCAATAAATAGAATTAGGGACATTAATATCAATGTTCATGTTTGTCCTTTGGTGTTGTGAGTGCTTATTATTTGTTTTGACATGAGTTGAAGTGCTCATTGTTGGAGGGAGATAAGGCGGTTATTAATTAGTCGGTTTGATGTAGGAAATAGTAAGCTAGGGAATATAATGACGAGAGTAACAAGGGGGAGGCCTAGAATTACAGGGGTAATGAAAGAGGTAAATAGATTTTCGTTCATTTTGTTTCTCAAGGGGCGTCTTGTTTTGGCGTTTTTGTTGTTATTAATTTTGGGTTATAGTAGAAATCGTGTTTTGAGATTTTTAATTGGAGAACAATAAAGAGGACTAAAAATATTGATAGAATTGTCGTGAGTCACGTTGATGTGTCTAGTTGTGGCATGTCATCAAGGAGAGTGTTGTGCTCTCGGTCTTTAACTTAAAAGGTTAATGCTGGCATAGCTTCTTGATGACTTATAACATTGATGCAGATCACTTTTCAAAATATTCTAATGGGACTAGTTCGAGAACGATTGGTATGAAACTATGATTTGATCCGCAGATTTCTGAGCATTGGCCGTAAAATAGGCCTGGACGAGTTGATATGAGGGTTGTTTGATTTAAACGGCCTGGAATTGCGTCTGTTTTTAGTCCTAGAGAGGGAACTGCTCATGAGTGTAAAACGTCTTCGGAGGAGATTAGTATTCGAATTGTTATTTCTATAGGTAATACAGCTCGGTTATCTACTTCTAGTAATCGTAGTTCTCCAGGTTTCAATTCTGATGTTGGAATTATATAGGAGTCGAAGCTTAAGTCTTCATAGTCTGTGTACTCATAACTTCAGTATCATTGATGTCCTATGGTCTTTACTGTGAGAGATGGGTTGTTGATTTCGTCTATTATGTATAGAATTCGTAGGGATGGGAGAGCAATTATAATCAGAATAATGGCTGGTAGAATGGTTCAGATTGTTTCTACTTCTTGTGCGTCTATGGTGCTGGTATGGGTTAGTTTTGTTGTTAGTATCAGTAAGATAATATAGAGTACTAGTGAGCTAATTAGGAAAACAATTATCAGAGTGTGATCGTGAAAGTGTAGCAGTTCTTCTATGATGGGTGATGTTGCGTCTTGAAAGCCTAGCTGTACGGGATATGCCATATGAGATGTACGGGACTTTCACCTGTAATTTAATCTTGACAAGGTTATGTAATGTTTTACTAACATCTCGTTTATTGAGAGAGACATAGTGGTTATGGTGTTGGCTTGAAACCGATAATAGGGGGTTCAATTCCTTCCTCTCTTATTTTAGGTTAATGTATGTAGGTTCTTCAAATGTGTGATATGGTGGAGGGCATCCGTTTAGTCATTCTAGATTTGTTGTGGTTAGGTCCACGGTTAAGACTTCCCGTTTGGATGCAAATGCTTCTCAGATGATAAAAGTCATTAATATTACTGCCGTTAGTGAGATGAATGAGCCTATAGATGAAATAGTGTTTCATATTGTATATGCGTCTGGGTAATCGGAGTATCGTCGTGGTATACCAGATAGCCCTAAGAAATGTTGTGGGAAGAAGGTCATGTTAACACCTACAAATATAATTGCGAAATGGATTTTGGCTCATGTGTCATTAAGGGTGTAGCCTGAGAATAAGGGAAATCAATGTACAAATCCTCCTATGATAGCGAATACAGCTCCTATTGATAGTACGTAGTGGAAATGTGCTACCACATAGTATGTGTCGTGGAGAACGATGTCAAGGGAGGAGTTGGCTAAAACAATTCCAGTTAGTCCTCCAACTGTAAAAAGGAAAATGAAGCCTAGGGCTCATATTATAGCGGGGGATCATTTGATATTTCCTCCGTGAAGTGTTGCTAGCCAACTAAAGACTTTTACTCCGGTTGGGATAGCAATAATTATAGTAGCGGATGTAAAGTAAGCTCGTGTATCGACGTCTATTCCGACTGTGAATATATGATGGGCTCATACAATAAATCCTAGAAATCCAATTGATATTATGGCTCATACTATTCCTATATATCCAAATGGCTCTTTTTTTCCTGAATAGTAGGTTACGATGTGGGAGATTATTCCAAAGCCAGGTAAAATTAGAATATATACTTCGGGGTGTCCAAAAAATCAGAATAAGTGTTGATATAAGATAGGGTCTCCTCCTCCTGCTGGGTCAAAGAAAGTTGTATTCAGGTTTCGGTCTGTTAGTAATATTGTGATGCCAGCTGCTAATACAGGAAGTGAGAGGAGGAGTAGTACGGCAGTGATCAGTACAGATCACACGAACAGGGGGGTCTGGTATTGTGATATTGCGGGAGGTTTTATGTTAATAATAGTTGTAATAAAATTAATGGCTCCTAAAATTGAGGAAACACCTGCTAGGTGTAGGGAGAAAATGGTCAGGTCTACTGAGGCTCCTGCGTGGGCTAGATTACCTGCTAGAGGGGGATATACGGTTCAACCCGTCCCTGCTCCGGCTTCGACTATAGAGGATGCTAGGAGTAATAGGAAAGAAGGGGGGAGGAGCCAAAAACTTATATTATTTATCCGAGGGAATGCTATATCAGGGGCTCCAATCATTAGAGGAACTAGCCAGTTGCCAAACCCTCCAATTATAATAGGCATTACTATAAAGAAGATTATTACGAATGCGTGTGCAGTTACAATTACGTTGTAGATTTGGTCATCTCCAAGTAGAGTTCCGGGTTGGCCTAACTCAGCACGAATTAGTAAGCTCAGAGCGGTTCCTACTATGCCGGCTCAGGCACCAAATAGAAGATAAAGGGTACCGATATCTTTATGATTAGTTGAAAATAATCAGCGGTTTATGAACATGGGTAAAATGGCTGAGTAAAGCAATAGACTGTAAATCTAAGAATAGAGGTTTGATTCCTCTTTTTACCAGGTCCTGTAGTGAATTAACATATTGAATTGCAAATTCAAAGGAGCAGCTTCAAACTCTGCCGGGGCTTCTCCCGCCTTTTTTTTCTTGCGGCGGGAGAAGTAGATTGAAGCCAGTTATTTAGGGTATTTAGCTGTTAACTAAAGTTTCGTGGGGGTGGGACCCACCAATCTAGTGAGGATTTAGCTTAATTAAAGTAGTTGATTTGCATTCAATTGATGTAAGATATGATCTTGCAGTCCTTATCAGGAATTAAGTAAATTATACTTGCTTAGGGCTTTGAAGGCTCTTGGTCTATTTAACCTAAATTCCTATTCTAGGATTGAGAGAATTGGTGTAAGTGGTAGTAGTATAGTGGACAATACGGTTATTGTTGGTAGGAGGGTTATTCGTTTTATGGTTGAGAATTGTCATTTTATTTTTATGTTGTTTGTGGAAGGGAACATAGTAAGTGTGGTGGAATATGCCAGTCGTATGTAGAAATATAGGTTTAGTAGTGCTGTAATTGCTATGAAGGTAGGTAGGATAATGCTATTGTTTTTTGTCATTTCTTGAATAATTATTCATTTTGGCATAAATCCTGATAGTGGGGGGAGTCCTCCTATTGATAGGAGGGTAATGAGAATTAGAATAGTTATGATGGGTGTTTTGTTTCATGTGTGTGATAGTGATAGAGTGGTTGTGGTTGAGTTGGCTATAAATAGTGTAAATATGGTGGAAGTTATGATGATGTAAATGATTAGGTTTAGTAATGTTATGGTGGGATTGTATGGTAAAATTGCTGTTATTCAGCCTATGTGGGCAATTGATGAGTAAGCTATAATTTTTCGTAGTTGGGTTTGGTTTAATCCTCCTCAGCCTCCGATTATAATGGATAGAATTGATAGGGTTAAGATTATATTTAGGTTGATGGATTGGGATACTTGGTAAAGTACCGATATGGGTGCTAGTTTTTGTCATGTAAGTAAGATTAGGCCTGAAGATAGAGGGATGCCTTGTGTTACTTCTGGGACTCAGAAGTGGAATGGGGCTATTCCTAGTTTTATGGCGAGGGCTATTGTTATGAGTATGGAGGCTGTTGGGTTAAATAGTTTTATTACGGTTCATTGGCCTGAGAATATTAAGTTGATGATAATGGCTATTATTAGTAGTATTGAGGCTGTTGATTGAGTTAGGAAATATTTAGTTGATGCTTCTGTGGCTCGTGGGTTGTGTTTTTTTATTATAATAGGAATGATGGCGAGTATATTTATTTCAAATCCGATTCAGATGAGTAGTCAGTGGGAGCTAATTATAACGATAATGGTTCCAAGTATTATAGTTATTAAGATAAAATGAGAGTGATTGGGTTTATTAGTACGGGAAGGATACAAACCAACATTTTCGGGGTATGGGCCCGATAGCTTAATTAGCTGACCTTACTATTAGAATTTGGTGTAATTGGGAGCACGAAGAGTTTTGAGTTCTTAGGAGTAGGTTCAATTCCTATAGTTCTAGAAATAAGAGGATTTAAACCTCTATAATTTACTCTATCAAAGTAACTCTTTTGTCAGACATATTTCTTATGTTTGTGGGGGGATACTTGATAGGAGAATAGGTAGAGATACATGTCATATGCATAGGGCTAGCGTTAGGGGTAGAAAATTTTTTCATAATAAGTGCATCAGTTGATCATAGCGGAATCGGGGGTAGGATGCTCGGATTCATAGGAAGGTCATTGTGAGTAGTAGTGATTTGATGATAAAGTTAATTGCGTAGAGTTCTGGTATGTATGGGTTATGGGATGCTCCTAGGAAGAGGGTTGTTGTGAAGATATTTATTATAATAATGTTTGCATATTCTGCTATAAAGAATAGGGCGAATGGTCCTGCGGCGTATTCTACATTAAAGCCCGATACTAGTTCAGATTCTCCTTCAGTAAGATCAAATGGTGCTCGGTTTGTTTCTGCTAGTGTTGAAATGAATCATATTATTGCTAAGGGTCATGCTGGGAAGATTAGTCATACTTGTTCTTGTGTAATGATTAATGTAGAGAGAGTGAAGGATCCATTTATTAGTAAGATTGATAGTAAGATAATTGCTAGTGTAACTTCATATGAAATTGTTTGTGCTACTGCTCGTAGGGCTCCAATAAGAGCGTATTTTGAGTTGGAGGCTCAGCCTGATCAGAGGATCGAGTATACGGCTAAGCTTGATATAGCTAATATGAAAAGGATTCCTAAGTTTATATTGATGAGGGGATAGGGTATGGGTAGGGGGATTCATATAGTTAAGGCTAGGGTTAGGGCTAGGATGGGGGCTAGAATAAATATTGAGATTGAGGATGTGGCAGGTCGTAGGGGTTCTTTAATGAAAAGTTTGATTGCATCGGCGATGGGTTGGAGTAAGCCATATGGTCCTACAATATTTGGGCCTTTTCGGAGTTGTATGTAGCCTAGGATTTTTCGTTCAACTAGTGTAAGAAAAGCTACGGCTAGAAGAATGGGGATAATAAGTGTTAAGATGTTGAGTATAAACATTTTGTTAAGGAGAGGATTTGAATCTCTGAGTATAAAGGTTTAAGTTTTACGCAATTACCGGGCTCTGCCACCTTAACTGGGCCCTTTTCTAGGGCAGGTATTGTTTGTGAGGTCAATTGAGATAAAGTCATTGATTGATTTAAGGCGCTTTGTTGAAGTTGGCCTTATTTCTCTTGTCCTTTCGTACTGGGAGAAATACATAACAGATAGAAACCGACCTGGATTACTCCGGTCTGAACTCAGATCACGTAGGACTTTAATCGTTGAACAAACGAACCTTTGATAGCGGTTGCACCATCGGGGTGTCCTGATCCAACATCGAGGTCGTAAACCCTATTGTCGATATGGACTCTTGAATAGGATTGCGCTGTTATCCCTAGGGTAACTTGTTCCGTTGATCAAGTCTTTGGATCAATAAACGATAGTTTGATTTGACTTGTGGGTCTAGTCTTTAAAATCGTTCGGAGGATTTTTTGTTCTCCGAGGTCACCCCAACCAAAACTGCTAGTCCATAAAGAGTGTTGTTATCCCTTAATGGTTAAGTTTATTTTCTTTGGACTAGTTAGTTAAAGCTCCATAGGGTCTTCTCGTCTTGTTGGTTTATTCCCGCCTCTTCACGGGAAGGTCAATTTCACTGATTGGAAGTAAGAGACAGTAAAACCCTCGTGTGGCCGTTCATACAAGTCCTTATTTAGAGAACAAATGATTATGCTACCTTTGCACGGTCAGGATACCGCGGCCGTTTAACGTCTAGTCACTGGGCAGGCAGTGCCTCCAATACTGGGGATGCTGGAGGTGATGTTTTTGGTAAACAGGCGGGATTTGTGTTTGCCGAGTTCCTTTTACTTCTTTTAATCTTTCCTGGGTGCACTCCTGTGTTGGATTAACAGTATAATTAATAAATTATTTATTGTTGGGTTATTTTTATTTACTGTTAACAGTCAGAGTATTATCAGATACTGACTTAAACTTGTGCAAGGAGAAAATATTTCTTGTTACTCATATTAACATTATTGCTTCTATTTAGTAATAGAATAGTCCAGTACTAGGTCTAGGAGTTGGTTATATTGTTGTTGGGATTAGTATTGTTTTTATTGTTGAGCTTTAACGCTTTCTTAATAGATGGCTGCTTTTAGGCCTACTATGGTGTTGTAAGATCTTACTCTCTAGTGAAGGTTGTACCCATTTCTAAAAGGCTGTACCTTTTTAGACTAACTTTTAAAGATACAGTGAGATTTGTTTATATTTTTTGGTATCTTTAAAGCTGAACTAAGATTCATTTTCTGGACAACCAGCTATCACCAGGCTCGTTAGGCATGTCACCTCTACTTATAGATCTTCTCACTATTTTGCCACATAGATGAGTTGGTTCTAATAAACTGTCTATAGGTAGCTCGTCTGGTTTCGGGTTACTTAGCTGAAATTCGTTTTGTTAAGTTTTTTGCTCGTTAATTCATTATGCAAAAGGTACAAGGGTTAATCTTTGCTTTTTTGTACTTTGATTATTTTCTTTCATCGTTCCCTTACGGTACTTTCTCTATAGCGCCATGTTTAGAATTTCTATCTCCTATACTTTAATAGGGGTAAATGTTTTGTTTTAGTATGTTTTGGTTATTGGATTGAAGAGTGGGGGTTTGGGCTAGGCATAGTTCAAAACATTCACAGTACACGAAATCTTCTAGGTGTAAACTAGATGCTTTAATTAAGCTATGTCTTGGTTTGTCCAAGCACACTTTCCAGTATGCTTACCTTGTTACGACTTACCTCCTCTCGTGTAATTGGTGCATGTAAATAGGTTTGGGTGCATATATTTACTTGAGGAGGGTGACGGGCGGTGTGTGCGTGCTTCATGGCCTGGTTCAACTAAGCACTCTATTCTTAGTTTACTACTAAATCCTCCTTTGGCTGTTAGTTTCATAATGGCTTTCGTATTAAGTTTTCTTGGATAGAAAATGTAGCCCATTTCTTCCCATTCCATAGGTTACACCTTGACCTAACGTTTTTATGTGTTATGATTGAGCTTACTTTTGTTCCTTTTCAGGGTTTGCTGAAGATGGCGGTATACAGACTGTATTAGCAAGGATTGGTGAGGTTTATCGGGGTTTATCGATTATAGAACAGGCTCCTCTAGAAGGGTGTAAAGCACCGCCAAGTCCTTTGAGTTTTGGGCCGTTGCCGGTAGTACTCTGGCGAATAATCTTGTTTTTGCAATTATTTATGTTTAGGGCTAAGCATAGTGGGGTATCTAATCCCAGTTTGGGTCTTAGCTATAGTGTGTCAGTTGTCGTAGAGTTACTTTCGTCACTTATTTTTGTTATAATTATGGCTTTTTACAGCTTAATTAGGATTTAACTCTATTTGGTGTAGTACTTTAACACGTTTTACGCCGTGTTCCTGTTAGCTTGGGTTAGTCGTATGACCGCGGTGGCTGGCACGAGATTTACCAACCCTAGTTAATATGGCTTAGTCGAACTTTCGTTCATGGCTTAAATTTTGTCACTGCTGTTTCCCGTGGGGGTGTGGTTAAGCAAGGCGTTATGAGCTACAGGGTGTGTGCTTGATACCTGCTCCTCTTAGTCCTGCTGATTCGGAGGGCGCTACTCACCGGGGTGCGGATGCTTGCATGTGTAAGTCTATTGAAAGTTAACAGGAAGGCCAGGACCAAACCTATGTGTTTATGGAGTTGGTATACTCATCTAGGCATTTTCAGTGCCTTGCTTTAAATTTAAGCTACATTAACCATGTAGTATGTAAGCAGACCCAGGCACCTATATGTCTATCTTGTTTGGAGTGTGAATTTGAGTATTGGGGGTGAGATAAATTTATATTGATACTTAGGGGGAAGTATGTTAAAAATGGTGGTTAATATTTAAGAGGGGGGGGGGGAAATATAATAGGTATGTCCTGTAACCATTGACTGAAATGCCCATGCCTACCATTATGGGGATGCTCAAGATGCAGTTAAGTCCAGCTACAATTTATGCTCCGGGTCGGGGCCTTTGACGGCCATAGCTGAGTCCAAGCATCCCCGAAAATTAAAAAATACCAAATGTATGACAGCACAGTTATGTGTGAGCATGGGCTGATTAGTAATTAGTCCATCGAGATGTCTTATTTAAGAGGAAAGAATGGGCGGTTTTAGATGAGATGGCCCTGAAGAAAGAACCAGATGTCTGATAAAGTTCATTAAATAGCTACCCCCACGATTAATGGGCCCGGAGCGAGAAGAGAAATCCCTGCCAAGCGGGTTGCTGGTTTCACGCGGCATGGTCGGTAAGCTCGTGATCTAGTGGACGGGATACGCATGGTGACGAGGATAGATTTGACTTTATGCGCTATGTACGATCTAAGCAGGAAATGTCCTATGTACTATAGATAATTTTTATTGTACTTGCTTATATGCAAGGGGAAAATCATTTAATGTACTATATACATATTATATCTTTATTACATTAATTATGATGTACATGCTTATATGCATGGGGTAGATCATGTAATGTAATATATACATAGTATGTCTTTATTACATTAATTATAATGTACATACTGCACACAAAGTAGGTCATGTAGTATACTGCATTTATGTATGTTTTTATTATATTACTTCAGTGTATATATTCATACATATAGGATGGATCATGTGGTGTGCTAGACGCATATCATGTTTACATTGTATGAGTGTTAGTGGGTATGTTTGGGCAAATGACATGGTGTGTCTGTGTGTAGTACTCGTACATGTGTCTATTGAGGTGAGTTATTAAGCATGTTGTTACACGTGCAAGCTTATAGAGTGGGAGATTTGTGTCGTATGTTTAAAAATTTTAGCGGATTTAATACTGGGGAGGTTCTTAGTGTTTTTGGGGGTATATCAATAGACGCAATTAATAGTGGTTCAGGGAATAGTTTAAGTAGAACTTCAGCTTTGGGTGTTGATGGTGAGGCTATCGCTTCTTCCTTGAGTCTTAGGGAGGTTAATTGTTCTCCTTTTCTGGTTTACAAGACCAGCGTATTAATTTTACTACAAAGACTTGTCTTCATTTCAGGAGATTGTTTTCGATGGTGCTGGCTAGTGGTATTATTGCCAGGATGATGAGGAAATATATGATGGATGCTAATTGTCCGATGGTGATGTAGGGGTGTTCAACCGGTTGTCCTCCGATTCATGTAAGTGTTAATAGGTCTGCTATTAAAAGTCAGAATATGCATTGGCTGATTGGTCGGAACATTATGCTTCGTTGTTTGGATGTGTGGAGGAAGGGTACGAGTGTTAAGATCAAGATGGAAAGGACTAAGGCTAGGACTCCTCCCAGTTTATTGGGGATTGATCGTAGGATTGCGTATGCAAATAGGAAATACCATTCTGGCTTAATGTGGGAGGGTGTACTGAGTGGGTTTGCTGGAGTATAATTATCCGGGTCTCCGAGTAGGTCGGGAGTGAATAGTACTAGTGATATGAGGATGAGGATTAATAGTATGATGCCTAGGATGTCCTTGATGGTGTAATAAGGGTGAAATGGAATTTTGTCTGTGTCTGATGGAATTCCTGTGGGGTTGTTGGATCCTGTTTCGTGGAGGAAAATTAAGTGGATTATGGTGAGAGCTACAATGATAAATGGGAGGATGAAGTGGAAAGCGAAGAATCGGGTGAGGGTGGCTTTGTCTACTGAAAATCCCCCTCAGATTCATTCAACTAGGTTGGTGCCAATGTATGGGATTGCCGAGAGGAGGTTGGTAATGACTGTTGCTCCTCAGAATGATATCTGTCCTCATGGTAGGACATAGCCTATGAATGCTGTGGCTATTGTTGTAAATAGGAGAATTACTCCGATGTTTCATGTTTCTAAGAAGGTATATGATCCGTAATATAGGCCTCGTCCTACATGCATAAATAGGCAGATAAAAAATATTGATGCTCCGTTTGCGTGCATATATCGGATGATTCAGCCATAGTTTACGTCTCGACAAATGTGGGTTACAGAGGAGAATGCTATTGTTGTATCGGATGTGTAGTGTATTGCTAGGAATAGGCCTGTTAAGATTTGTAGAGCTAAGCAAGTGCCTAGGAGGGAT
Organism: Budorcas taxicolor; assembly: GCF_023091745.1. Taxonomy (NCBI): domain Eukaryota; kingdom Metazoa; phylum Chordata; class Mammalia; order Artiodactyla; family Bovidae; genus Budorcas; species Budorcas taxicolor. The sequence goes on from NW_026292319.1 coordinate 17,764, forward strand.
CCAAAGTTTCATCATGATGAGATGTTTGATGGAGTTGGGAGGTCAATGAGTGCGTTGTTTACGATTTTTATTAGTGGGTGAGTTTTTCGGATGTTGATCATTAGTGTTCTTGTAGTTGAATAACAACGATGGTTTTTCATATCATTAGTCATGGTTAGATTCCATGCAGGAATAATGATTATGTACATTGTATTTATTTTAAGTGTAATTTTTGTGATGGGCTTTGTAGGGTTTTCTTCAAAACCTTCGCCTATTTATGGGGGGTTGGGATTGATTGTGAGTGGTGGGGTTGGGTGTGGTATTGTGTTAAATTATGGTGGTTCTTTTTTAGGTTTAATGGTTTTTTTAGTTTATTTAGGGGGTATAATGGTGGTTTTTGGTTATACGACAGCTATGGCTACTGAGCAGTATCCTGAGGTTTGGGTTTCTAATAAGGTTGTTTTAGGAACGTTTATTACTGGTTTGTTGATGGAGTTTTTTATAATTTACTATGTGTTGAAGGATAAGGAGGTGGAGATTGTGTTTAAGTTTAATGGTATGGGGGATTGGGTAATTTATGATACAGGGGATTCTGGGTTTTTTAGTGAGGAGGCCATGGGGATTGCTGCTTTGTACAGCTATGGTACTTGATTAGTTATTGTTACTGGTTGATCTTTATTAATTGGTGTAGTGGTGATTATAGAGATTACTCGTGGAAATTAAGTAGAATTGTGCTAGTGAAAATCGTAATTAGGAAGGAAAGGAAATATAATTTAATTAAGCCTTTTTGGTTTGTGATTATGATAGATGTTTTTATTTGGGTTAGTGAGATGGTTTTTGGTATAATGGTTTCTAGTCAGGTTAGGTCTAGAAGGGAGGATGCTGATTTTTGGCTTATTGTTAGATTTATATAGGGGGTTAAGCGGTGTATGACTGTGGGATAATATCCTAGTAGGTTAGAAAATTTGAATATGTTTGATGGGTAATTGAACTTTAAGTAGTGGGTTATGTTGTTAATTTCTAGTGCTAGAATAAAGCCTAGGATTGTAATTGTTAGGGCGGTGATTTTTAGGTAGTAGGGTATAGTTGTTTGGGGAATGGTTGTTGGGGGGATGTTGTTAGAAATGATGAATCCTGCGAAAAGACTTCCGATTAGTAAGCGTTTAATTGAGTTAATTAGGAATGGGTTGTTTTCATTAATAGAAATAAGGGTTGGGAATCGGGGTTGTCCTAGGAGTGTGAAGAAAATAATACGGGTACTGTAGATAGCTGTGAAGGAGATGGCGATTAGTGTTATTAAGAGGGCTCAGGCGTTGGTATATGACGTGTTGGCGGATTCAATAATTAGATCTTTGGAGTAGAATCCGGTGAGGAAAGGTATTCCTGTTAGTGCAAGGCTGCCAATAATAAGGGCTGTTGCGGTGAATGGTATGGCTTTAAATAGGCCTCCTATTTTTCGAATATCTTGTTCGTTATTTAGATTGTGGATGATGGAGCCGGAGCATAGAAATAATATGGCTTTGAAGAAAGCGTGGGTGCAGATGTGAAGAAGTGCTAGGTGAGGCTGGTTAATTCCAATTGTTACTATCATAAGGCCGAGTTGGCTGGATGTAGAGAAGGCGATGATTTTTTTAATGTCATTTTGGGTGAGGGCACATATTGCTGTAAATAGTGTGGTAATGGCTCCTAGGCATAGTATAGTAGATTGGATGAGTTTATTGTTTTCTGTTAATGGATAAAAGCGGATTAGTAAGAAAATACCTGCTACTACTATTGTACTTGAGTGGAGTAATGCTGAGACAGGTGTCGGACCCTCTATTGCGGAGGGTAATCATGGGTGCAGGCTAAATTGTGCGGATTTTCCGGTTGCGGCTAGAATTAGTCCTATTAGAGGTAGATTTGAGTTCTCTGGTTTTAGTAAGAAGATTTGTTGAAGGTCTCAAGTGTTGAGGTTAATTAGGAATCATGCTATTGCTAGGATAAATCCGATGTCGCCAATGCGGTTATATAGGATTGCTTGTAGAGCTGCTGTGTTTGCGTCTGCTCGTCCGTATCACCATCCAATTAGTAGAAATGATATAATTCCGACTCCTTCTCAGCCAATGAATAGTTGAAAGATGTTATTTGCAGTGACGAGGATGAGTATTGTGATAAGAAATAAGAGTAAGTACTTAAAAAATTGGTTGATGTTGGGGTCGGAATGTATGTATCATATTGAGAATTCTATGATGGATCATGTGACGAATAGTGATACTGGGATAAATATTGTCGAGAAGTAATCTATTTTGAAGCTGAGAGATAGTTTGAGGGTTTGGATGGTTAGTCAGTGTCAGTTTGAAATAATTATTTCTTGTCCTGTATGAATAAATATTATAGTGGGAATTATACTAGTGATAAAGGCGTATGAAATGGTTGTTTTTACGTAAAGTGGGTAATTGGTGAATTTGTGGGTGCTAAGACTAGTTGTCATGATGGGTACGGTTAGTAGGATTAGGGTAGTTAGTGTGAGGGATGGGAACAGGTTTATTACTTTTATTTGGAGTTGCACCAATTTTTTGGTTCCTAAGACCAATGGATAACTGCTATCCTTTAAAAGTTTGAAAAAGCCATGTTGTCAGGCATGGGAGCATAGAATTAGCAGTTCTTGCATACTTTTTCGGTAAATAAGAAGGTGATAGGCTTCTATTGTTAGATTCACAATCTAATGTTTTTTTAAACTATATTTACAGTATAGGGGTCCTAGGATAATTTTTGGGTTTAGGGATAGAAGCAGTAGTGGTAGTATGTGTAGTGATATGAGTGCATTTTCTCGTGTGAAGGAAGGTGAAATGTTATTGATATGATGAGTGTATTTGCCCCGTTGTGTTGTGATTAGTATATAGAGGGTGTAGAGAGTAGTGATTACTATGTTAAGTCCTATTAGAATAATTGTGATATTAGATCATGAAAAAGTCGATATTACTACAAATAGTTCTCCGATTAGGTTGATTGTTGGGGGTAGAGCCAGGTTGGTTAGACTTGCTAGGAGTCATCAGGTGGCTATTAGTGGAAGAAGTGTTTGTAGGCCGCGGGCTAAGATTATTGTACGGCTGTGAATTCGTTCGTAGTTAGAATTTGCTAGGCAGAAAAGTATAGAGGATGTAAGGCCGTGGGCAATTATCAGGGCGGTGGCTCCTATGTAGCTTCAGGGTGTTTGGATTAGGATTGCAACGATGACAAGTGCCATGTGGCTAATAGAGGAGTACGCGATGAGTGATTTCAGGTCCGTTTGACGAAGGCAAATTGAGCTGGTTATGATTATGCCTCATAGTGATAGCATGATGAATGGGTATGCTATAAAGTCGGTGATTGGATCTAGGAGAAGCGTAATTCGTAACATGCCGTATCCTCCTAGTTTTAGTAGGATTGCTGCAAGAACTATGGAGCCTGCAATTGGGGCTTCTACGTGGGCTTTGGGTAGTCAG